>NC_056747.1:692240849-692540849 GCF_019279795.1 Protopterus annectens | reverse complement strand
AAGGTAAGAAGCGGCAGGATTGTCCCCCTGTCCTTGCTGCTGTTTGCTCTGTGTATTGAGCAGCTTGTAAGTGAAATCATAAGAGCTGACATTCAGTGTTGTAATTTGAACACCAACCTCCACTCACGCCAGAACACTTCCACTGTCCAATATCACAGCCTCCATCCTTGGATGAAGTAAATGAACTAGGAATGAACTCACCACAATCGGTAATAAAAATGGCAAACTGCATTTATTAAGACAAAAACGTTAAGCGCTTTCACTCACTCAAGCGTGAGCTTCATCAGAACGTTTTGCCAACTGATACAAATGATTTAAATAGTATCTTTGGCGCCAAATCCATTTAAAGTGGAATAGCACTTAATAATACACATAATATTCAAGATTTCATTAAATAACTAAAAAATAAAAAAATAACTAAAAAACACACATATACATTCATAAACATTATTTACCTATTAATCTACTTTTATCTACAAAAATCTACTAAAATATACAAATAAATATATAATTAAAAACTACTACCATTTATATACCAAGGATGGAGGCTGTGATATTGGACAGTGGAAGTGTTCTGGTGTGAGTGGAGGTTGGCGTTCTTTTACCTCTGTTTTGTTTTGTTTATGGTATGGACGGAACGCCATTCTACAAGTTTAAGTGTTGTAATTTGGGAAGAAGGGAAGAGAAAATTGCCTTATTTCCTGCTGCTGATATACTCTGTAGGTCTAATTCAGGTATAGAGAATATATTTTGTAGGTGAAAAAATTTGAAAGTTTAGCAGGATACAAAATTAATGTAATGAAAACAAAGACCATAAACATTAATTATGGCCCTTCATTTAATATGGTACAGAAGTTCCCATTTCTTTGGGGCATTATAGGATGCAATACCTGGGAATGTGGTTGAGACTAAATGTAAGGCAAGTGGCTGAAGAAGCATTGGAAGAAACAAGACAAAAGATTATGAATAAGTTAAGAACGTGAAAATTATATAGTAGTGTGGATAATGAAGTTAAGGTTCTGTTCATAAAGATGTATATGGTGCCATTAGTCCTTCATGTTGCACAACCATACTTTTATACCCCAGGGATGTATATTTGGTAATGTATAATTAAGGAAGTGAAGACTTTACTGGGAGGGTAAGAGGGCACGCAAGAGCTGGGAAGGAGCTTGTGTGGGAGGTTGGCATAATGGTTAAGGTGTTTACCTTACAGACTCAAGGTCAAGGTGCATGGTTTGATTCTCACATGGATAATTGGCAAGGCATAAAATGTCCCACAAAAGCAGTTAGCCTAGTAATAATCTATCAGCCTGTGAGTCTGTGGAAAATTGATAGTATCAAAAGATCTGTTAGGGGATCCCATGTGTATATCAATACTGTTGATCAACGCACGTTAGATTAATTTATCTCATGCAAAATGAGTGTTATCAAGCAAAGTGAAAAGTGGTGGGGACATGTTGGACAATGTAGATAAAATGAAAACTTGACATTGCTAAGAGAAGGCAATGGTGATAGCTACGCTAAACAGTATCTGAGCACTGGGATTCAGCAGTTAATGGACCATAAGAAAATATGAAGTTGGAAGGGGCAGGTATACCCTGTAGAAGGTCTGCAGGTGAGAAGGTTAGAAACTAGGGAACTGAAGATAAAAACTCAGTAGGTAGGGAGAGGTAAGGAACCATTTGGTAAACACTGCTGAAAAAAGGGCAAGTGATGGAGGAGGAAGCCTGGGAGGAATATACACTTCAGCACCAGGATGGATTAGCTTACCTGGGGTCAAGCTTTTCTTTTAGAAAGAACTTGAGGCAATGTGAGAGGGTAGGGTGAAGTCTGCAATTGGTTAAACTAATACAGGAGTCTAGGAGTGCTATCCCTATAATTAGCAGACTTGTGTCCCGAGAATATTATACTTTAATGGACTTGAGGAAAGATCATTCTTATAAGTTAAGGGCAGATTGCAGTAAACGTGTAGGTGAGTCTTGGACCGAGGATAAAAGGAGGGATTTGTATACTATGCTGATATGCCATGAAGTCTAGACGATTCTGAACTTTTGCATGGAACTGTCTGCATAGGTATTTGTATATGCCAAGGAGGCATAGCGATATATTTCCAGGAATAGGGAGTTACTGCTGGAGGTGTGAGAGAATAGAAAGAGGAACCTGGGAACATTTTTGGGGGGAATGTGGGGCGCTTGAGCAATATAAAAGGACCTCCAAAACTCAATAAGTGGAGCAGTATTTGAAGAGGTTATACATAACCGAGAGATTATGCTCATGGGGTAGATAAAACGTCAAAAGGCCAAGTGATTTGCAAAAAAATAGTAAATTTTAATACTTGGTGATAGTTAAAAAGGCAGTCACAAGAAAATGGAAAAATAAAGATAGCCCAAGAATAGCGGAGGTAAAATGAATTTTGGAAGAGGTTAAAAGGCAGGAACTTGAGCAAGGGAAGAAGTAAGAGGGATGGGATTGCATTGTAAGATGTAAGAGACCAGATTGAAATGTTGGATTTGTTGGTTTGGGGGGGGGGGTGTCTATAAACTCTAGTACTGGGCTGTGACCAGTTGTCAAGCTTAGTAAAGTGTGGTTGGGAAAAATGGTCAACCACTGGATTGAAGTTAAAGAGAGAGTGCAGTCTGCATGCGGACTACACGAAAAGTGTATGTCAGTTCTGGCTATAATGAATGGTTGATTTAAAAAAAAAAAAAGCAGACTTCCCCCATTTTAAATCAGCATCATCAGGTAGGGTAACATTTCTGTCTTAGAAAACTCTTTCCTAGTAGCTGTAACTTCTTCCAGAACCATGTTAGAACATCAGGCTGTTTCTATCAAACCACTACGTTTGCTGTTTTCTGTAAAGAGAAGGTTGTTATTGGGGCTAAAAATCTTAACCAATTGATTGTCTTACCAACTTTCGTCTCTGCCCATATTAACCCAAAGGAGTACTTCCATTATTAGATGGATAGCCACAGACAGCTCAGATAAGGAATGGTTCGAATTGTTCCCTGGGGAAAGGGTCATCAGCTTTTTGTATTCTTTGTTAAAACTCTTCTAGGCAGGCAGATTACAAAATGGACCCTGTACTGATGGTAGATTGGTTGTTTTCTCTCTTGTAATGTTAAGAATAGAGAAATGTTTCCAATGGCATTTCCTACTTTTACAGCCTTTTTTCTGTAATAACACTGTGGTCGATATCTCTTGGACCTATCTGAGAAAGTCACTAGGGCTGTGGATGAAGGTAAAACAGTGCATACTGCCTACCTCGACCTGGTAAGGCATTTGACACAATTCCCCTTTTGGGTATTATAGATAAACTGAGAAAAACAACAAATGTTCCAAGCCATTTAGGTCAGACCAATAAGCTTTTAATAAGATTAACGCTTTCGTCTTGAACAGTAAAAACTTCATCAGATAAAGTGCAACTTATTCCACATGATAAAGTTTTGTACTGTTCAGGATGAAAGAGCTAATCTTATTAAAAGTTTATCAGTCTGACCAAAACGGCTTGGGGTATTTGTTGTTTTTCTCAGTTTGAGATTCTGGTAATTTTCAGTAGTATAGATAAACTCCCAAAATTGGGCATAAATCCCTACATCACCAGATGGGTAGCCAAATGGCTTACGGTCAGGATACATGTTGCTAGACTGAGACTCCAGATCCAGCAAGAAGCTAATTACTAGTCGTACCACACGGCTCAGTGCTTGGACCTCTCCTGTTAGGAATGTACTTTCTGAAGTCGAGGATAATATAGAAGACCATTGGCTGACCAAGTTTGTTGATGAATGCAAGTTGGAAGACCATCATTGAATCCCCCAAAGATGTAGATATCCTTCATAAGAGTCTGACTCAGACATATGATTGGTGCCAGAGTCATGGCCTAAAACTAAATGCAAAAAATGCATAATTATACCCTTTGGGAAGTCACATACCCCTGCAAATTACAGCATTAATAGCACTCCCTTAAGAGTGGACCCAGAGGTGAGAAATCTGGATACACAGACATTAGCCTGAACTTTGACTTACATGTATCCACAGAGGTGAGGACGTTCTATGTGGCACAGCTTATAAGTAAAGAAGTTATAGTTCCACTGTACTCTGCCTTCATCCGGTCAGTAGTCAAGTATTTGACCAGGCACTTGGAACAATGGCCTCAGACGTTCCTCACACACAAACAAAATACATGGCGTAAACACCATAACCTTTGCAGAGTGACTGAAAGTCCTCTCCCTTTACTCTGTTAACTACTGACTATTAATCGATGATCTATGCCCAACCTACAGGTCACTCTCAAATCCAGTTCTGATGGAACTGTTATACATTCACAGATGAACTGCATGAGGATTACGGGATTCAGGAATCTAAACCTGGTCTGTGGCATGAACAAAACAGGCTATAGAAACAGATGTGTCTCAGAGATTACCTCTTCTCTGGAACAGGCTTCCTGTTGATGTAAGGCAGAGCGCCTCCTTGACCCTTCTTAAATGCAGTTTGGATCAGTAAATGGTAATTATAAATTCACCACTGGTGTGGCGCCTATGTCCCTTATGAACAGAGGCAGTCTGTAACATGCTCAAAGGCAGACACAAACTTAAGACATCCTTTCACGTAGGGATCAAAAATCAGGTAAAATCGGGGTAATAATGGCTAGGCTTGTAAGGGCTGTTGAGCCGTTAGCTTAGTAATCTCCTATAAACTATAAGATACACAGTTGTTCTTCCCCAGCTGATTCTATGGTGAGTCTGTAACCAAACCTGAGATGGCCCTGGACATGTTCTGCAGCCTTTCTCTCTCTCTCTCTCTCTCTCTCTCTTTCTTTAAAGTGGGAGTTATTAATTTGATGACGGCTGAGAAATTGTAAAATGTATGTATTCTTGCAAATATTTACTGGGTTAAGTGTAGAATGAATAAATAAAATATGTTGCATTAAATGTTCACCTGGTCAGTGCACTTTGGGGGGTAGTTTCCCAGGTTTTAACCAAGATTCTTTCAACATCTGGTTTTCACAGTCTTCTTTTAAGCAGCCATTGTTTCTGTAAAGATGACTTGGTGTTCACTGCTTATAACAAGGTGCTTTTAGACCCCATGTTATAAACTCTGATCACCAGGTTAAGACTTTGTGCTCACCGTACAGTACTCTCCAAATACTCTCCTTAATCAGAATACTCTTAACCTCTCACTGAAATGACAAAACAAGTTTTATACATAACTGCTGCCTGTACAATGCTGTAAGTTGCACTTGGATTTTCTCTTAAGTAGCTTCGACCTCTGTAAAATCTTAGAATGTATAGATGGTAACTACTGTATATGTATGAGTGTAAATAGAAATGTAACTACTCTGAGTTTATCTGGGACTTCAGTGTAATGCAATGTAAGCAAATGGAGCTTTTTTTCCCTGGGCCACTGCTGAAAATGGGTATTACCCAGTTGCAATTTCTGCGTAAACAAAGGCAGATAACTAAAAGTGACCAGTTGCTGTGAATGCTTACCACTGAAGGTAGTTCCAAACTTACAGCAGCAAAGAGTATATTGTTGTTTTTTTCAGATTATTTATTTTGCAACTCCTGTTTTACCTCTACACAGAAAGCATAAGTTAAATAGATTTTGTAGATTGGAGTAAGAGGGGCATAGTAGGGGTTGGCTGTGTCTTTAATTTTCTTGAAATCTCTCGGCTGGAGTGCCTTCTGTGTGGACTCTGCATGTCCTCCCCGCGGTCGAGTGTCCTCCGAAAAACATGCGTGAATGGGCGTGCCTTCGCTGAAGGTTGGTCATCAGGCTGGCAACTCGGCACCATAAAAATCTACTGCCAATCATTAGCGGACCGGAGTTCTGCTGTGGCGACCCCTAACCGGGAAAAAGACAAACAACATTTATTTTATTGAAATCACGTGTTTTTATTAATTGGTTTCTGCTGTCCTATGTTGTTGTACTCTGTGTTCTATCCATTCATATACGAGTGATAGAAGGGTTTATTGCTGTAAAGGTGATATGAAAATTATTCTGCTATGTAATAATGCGAGTAGTCTTGAAAATTGAAGATTATATGGTCAGACTTTATCCGAGTTGAATGCCATAACTGTTATGTTTTGACTAGTCTCTTACTTTAAATGCTGAAAACATTTTTAGTGGACCACATAAAACAAGTTACAAAAAAGCTATCACATGTTCCCTTTTTAAAGGTTTGTGATTGTGAGCATTTGAGCAGTGCTTTCTTTTTTTTAAGGTTTTACTAGCTCCAATAAAGTGTCACCTTTATTTTATTTGTTTTTGAGTTTTGTATCATACTGTGTGACCCTTGCCCTTCCCTCCAAGCTGGGAGGCATGTAATAGTGTATCAGTGTCCCAGCCTTTCTAAGTCAACTTAATGCATAAAGTTTGGAAGCTAATGCTTTGAATATACTAAGTACAAAACAGTAATACGCTGGCAGATCATCTTCATCTGTTAATGGCTAATCAACTTGAGAGTACTGTCTAGTTAAGGGACTGCCACAGAGAAGGCAGATAGAAGCTGAAGGACTCAAAACCCACCTTGAGCATTGTTGGCAGCTCTTAACCTTAATTGTTTCTGCTGAGCTGATGGAAACTATTTTTTTTTAATCAAAAAAATCCAAAAAGTAATTTGTTTTGCTCAGTCCTATGGAGAAAGTGATTTTGATGGGATTTGAACTCTGATTTGCTGTCTCTCTTCCTTGTGTATTCTAATTTCTTTGAATCAGCTTTAACAATGCTGCTGTGCTGTCATTCACTTCATTCTTGCAGTGCGTGGATGCCAGGGGCCATTAAAGGGTAAAGGAAGGTAACTGGAAACATAAACACTGAATGTAAATAAATCTTTCCGAAGTACAAGTAAAAAGCTTTTGCTCTCTTAGACTGACAGATTCCATAATTAATGTCCATTTTAGCTGGTACTTTGCCAGCTTGTATTGGCTGCAGTCCAGCATGTTATAATCTCTAAGCCAGGTGTGAAGCTTTTGAAATGTTCCTTTTATTGACTACCTACAGCAGTCAGTGTTGTAGGTTTCAGACCTGCTTGCTGTGTTAATGAACCTGCCCGACTGAGAACTCCAGAAGAGAGATGTTACATCAGTTGGGGAGAAGGCTTGACATTCTTATAGCAGCAGTATTATTGGTAGAGAATAGTTTAATTGTGGAAAAGTGTATAGTTTCATTGCTTTTCATTCTTGAAATAAGACGACGGGACTTTCAGTGGTTAGTTCCAGTTACTTGGTTTGTATCACTTAATAAGTACCTTTTGGTTTGATTTGGTGCTTTAGTGCTAAGGTCCACAGCTTTTGATTTTACAATTACAGCACTGTGAGTGGGGGAATGGAATATTATTAAAGTGAGTGAGGTGGGACATTTTTTTTTTTTTTTATATAACTCCTTTATTGAATTATCACTTGTGACCTAGGCAAATTTACATTTATATAAAAGCAATCAAATTGTATTAGTTTACAAACATTATACTACACATATATTGCTATATATCATAGAATTTAAGTGGCATTACATAAATTATTCAATTCCTGCCTTTTTTTTTTAAACAAGAAACATCTGTATTAAACCATCACTTATGGTATAGGCAATCATACATTTATATAAATGAAAACAGTCCACACCGAGACAATGCTAGTTGCAAGCATTTTACATCACAAACCTTAATGACACACTGCCAGCGGACATGGGGCTCTTGTTCACTATACGATGCTGTTTTTTTCCATTCCACAGCTGATTATCAGCTGCCACCAGCTCCTTTACTCAGTTGATTTTCTGGGCCTGCCCTAGCCTTCCCTAGGCTCAAACCAACCCACGTTTGGGGTTGGGGAGAAGATTAAGAACTCTGGTGTAGGGTCATATTACTGCCGGGGAATGTACCCCAGCTCCCTTCACCTTGCAATAACTTTGATAGTTCTGCCGTCAATGGGAGGTGCATGAGCAACATCTTTAGTATACAGCTCAGCATTTATGCAACACGGTCCTTGCCAGGCTCATGTACTGCTTTTGCAATGAGTCTAGACCATGAGGGCCACTATAATGCTGTTCTTTTTGGATAATCATTTCACTGTGCATTATCTGTCTAGTAATCTAATAAAGGTTGGAAAGCTGCTTAAGGCTACTTGCAGTTTGAAATGGAAAGCAGCAGCTTTATTCAGGCATTTAAAGTCAGTACTTGACCATTCTTTAATAGCTGTGAAGAAAGTCATGCTGCTTTACCTGTATTAAAGCCACTGATTATTGTTTTAATTCCTGTTGGGAGGGTTGCTGGCCAATCCAAGGAAGTTTTGGGACTCCATAGTTTGACCTTCTTGGAGAGGAGCAACCTGCCTGATACTGGCTTATGTTTGGATGGCCAGCATTTGTGAAGAAAGTTTGTTCCTTGTTCAATGGACATTACACTTCACCATTTTTGAAAGTGATTGTGGGTGTGTGTGGGTCTGTTTCATAACACTGAAATTTCATAACGTTGAATTTTATAACATTGAAACCAAAACTTCTAAATCCCAAAACATTGAAAACTCAGAAGATTGAAAGTGTGCTTCATAACATTGAAAACTACAATGCATATGTAAATAACATCCTCTCTAGCTATAACAACACCTAACAAACGCACTTTCTACTACGTTTCTGCTGGGGGATAAGCCCCCATGCACCCTACATGTGAGGGGCTCTGCCCCCCCCCCGTAAATTAAATATTCCAGTGCCAAGATCAGGTCTATATTAGAACATCGACGTTCCAAAATTTCGAATGTTCTAATATCGACCCCTATTCAGCAAAAGCTAAAAATATCGAAGCAACAGAAAACTGAATTTTTTTCCTACGGAAAGAATTTGGTTGTCCATTTCTGTTGCTTCAGTATTTTCAGCGCTGTGGTGGAAAGTTACAGGTCGGGTTCAGGTAAGTGTACAATTGAGTGCGGGTTAGGTTAGTTAGGGTTAGGGTGCGGGTTAGGTATGTGCGCGTGTGGACACAAGGGTTAGGGCGGGTTAGGTGAGTTAGGGCGTGGGTCAGGTAAGTGTGCGATTGTGTGGACGTGAGGGTTAGGGCGGGGTAGGTGAGTTAGGGTTAGGGCGCAGGTGAGGTGTGTGTGCGATAGTGTCGGACCTTAGGGTTAGGGTTTGGGTTAAGCTAAGTGGATAATTAGTGGTGTGTGTGTATAGTTTAGTGTAGGGTTGGGTGTAAGATTTTAGGTGTATGTGTGTGAATTGCTGTTTGTTTGGTGTGCTTGTGTTGTGTGTATGTGTTTTGGAACAGCAAATTTTTTCCGTAGGGCTTGCACCCCTGCAGAAACATAGTAGAAAGTCTGTTAGGTGGTGGTGTAGGTGATATTGTTTACATGTGCAATGTAGTTTTCAAGTGTTATGAAGCACACTTACACTTTTTTCTGAGTTTTCAGTGTTTTGGGTTTTCAATATTTTGAATTTTTGATGTTATGGTCTCATTGTTATGAAATTCAGTGTTATGAAATTTAAATGTTATGAAGTACACCCGTGTGTGCACATTTATATATGTGTATAAAGTGCGCTCATGCATGTCTATGCATCATTTTTGTGTGTGTGTGTGTACGTATATATATATATATATATATATATATATATATATATATATTAGTGTATTCAGGAGTATCAAACCTCAAATGGTCAACCATCAAATAAAAACATTGACTGCTCAATGGTTGAACTCGCACACTGCAAGGAAAACAAACTTGCAATTGTGATAATCATATAAGTGTGCAAAAAATGCATTTACATGAGAGGCCTCACTCACCCACATCCCCTGACGTATAAATACTAACTCCACAGTTGCACACTTATTTTGATACGGTATTAGCCCAAGAAACAAAAGCGTTCCTGGTACAACTTAAGACCAAATAAGCTCCCCTTCACTGTCATCTACTTGACCATACACACACTTACACATACGTGTATGTGTATATGGTGTATTTACAGGTGTTACTATCTTACTGACATTTACATTAGTGCTGGGGAAGAAAGCTGCCAGTTAAAATGCTATTTACTCACAATAGCTGTACTAGCATAAACAACATTTGAGCAACGTGTGGTTTTCATTGCATTTGCTGTCTACACTGCCATTTTAAGTGCCTTGACATTCGACCTCCATTCCATCCTTTTTACCTTCATTTTTCCACATGTTTGATACCCTCTTGTGTATTTCTATGGATATCTTCTCCATTACCTATTTGGGTATTCCATTCTAAGGGCTTAGAACTCTCTCTGTGAGAATACTTGATGAGATCTAGGAAATTGTTAGTGTCTATGATCAAATGCCTGTGCCCTCTCCTTCCTGTTTAGAATAATAGCTTCACTTTTCTTTGACTTGATCTTGTGCACCAGTGTGATGTTCACCCTGTCTTTTCTGGTTTCAGGTGAAAAGGTCCTGTATTCATTCTTTTTTGGTAGCTTTCTTCAGAGTTTCATCCAGCAGGCTGATATCCTTTTTCTTATGAGGTGTTCAGGACTGCATTCAGTAGTCAAAGTGTAGTCAACCAAGGTCTTGCAGAGTAGAAGCATGACCTCTTTGCATCTAAAAGCTGTCCTCTGAGAATACACCACTGTTTTCTCTTTACTGCCTGTGCTTTCACACTGTGCTTCTGCTGTTCCATTCCATGTGTGAGTAATGCCTCTAGATCCTTTTCCTGCAGTTTTGCCGTAAATTTCCTGTCCTCCCAGCTGACACTTCACACTAAGGTTATTGTGACCCAGTCAGAGGCTTAGCTGGTTAAGCTAGTGTCCTGTGCCAGTCTCATGAACTAGCACCCTATTCCTTCAGCTCTTCAAGTGAAAAGCAAAAAGAAAAAAAAAAATGCCCTCTCTGCTCCTGCTATTGACACATTAACCAGGTGGCCAGATGCATGCCCCCTGCTGCCCAGCTCTTCAATGATGGAGAAAAAAATCGGTCCATGATCTGGTGGCTTGTGTTCCAGGAGACATCAAACCAACCAGGTCATATTTCTGCATCCCAGCCCTGACCCTAAGGGGTAATTGGAAAAAAAAAAGTCCATGATCAGGTACCTGGGACTCCTAAAATGCAAGAGTCAGTCAGGTCCTGTTTCTGTGCTCTACCCGTGCGTCTCCTTCCCAGATTTTATGAGAGGAGAAACATTTTTCTTTTAAACTGTAGCAAACTTTTCTCTACAAATGATGTGAGCAGTTGCTACAGTTTATACCCCACACAGTGCATTACAGTGCTCAGATTTTGGTTAAAAAAAAGAGAGAGAGAAGCATATCTTTTTTTCCTTCTGTACTGTAGCAAACTGCTTGCCAGAGTTTAGATCAAACCAGGAGCACTACAGTGCTCAGGATTGACCACAAATGCAATACTAGATTTTAAAAGTCATTATGCAGTAAAAAAATATCAAGATTGGTCTTGGATGGCTGATTGCACCCGGGACAGTTTCCCCTTCACTCATCCCTAACTACGCTGCTGGAACGAAGTACAGAACTTTGCATTGTTTGCCTTAAATGTCAACTGCCACCTATCTGCTACTTTGTTCTACCTTTCCAGATTGTTTGCTAGACTGTTGTCTTCTATCCGTTATTGCTGTAACCCTTTGTGTCATCAGCAAAGTGATTGATCATGTTCTGTATTCCCTCTGTTGTGTTTGAGACAAATACACTGGAAAGTACCGCATCCAGGACAGATCCTTGGTGTGCCACTAGTCATTTCAGGAATTCCTGATATTGTCCCTTTCACCACACATCCCTATCCCTTACCATTCACTATTCTATTGTTCAGTTTCTTAATTTTTGTCTCATCTCCATCCCCTCTAGTTTCCTGTCAGCCTTCTCTGTGACCCCTCTTCCAAGTGTACATGGCAGTGATTGGTTCCAGCGTGGGAAGCTTATCATCTTTCAGCTCCATAAAGCTCTTGAGCTAAAAATTGAACTTTGGTGTCCTGAGGTCTAGTTAGGGCTTTATCCCTCCTCTCCAGAGTTCTGACAGTGTTTTTGTATCAGTATTTGTACAGTATCTTTGGCTATAACAGAAAAGTTATTTTTGTGCTAGCCTCTCTATTGGGGGGGGGGGGGCTTCAGAACATTACCGCTGAGCTGTTATCCCTCTGTATTCATTTAGTGACCCCTTTTGTAAATATGCCATAAAAAAATAATTCATATAAAATACAAAGCTAAATTGTATCTGTAAACCAAAAATCAATAAGAATGCTCAGCAGCTTTTTTTGCCTTAGTGATACATTTTTGGTTATCTAAACTTTTTAATGCTGAGCTATATTTTTTTAGCATTTTTGTTAATTTCCAATGCACATTTAGGTCACAGTAAGCCATGTTAATTTAATTCATTACAGAAAAATATTTACTGAATATATTTTGTGTCCTGAAATGTTCCCAGACTGATATGAACTGCCTCCTTTTTGGAAATGGATTGTGTCTGATACAGTGAAAAATAATTTATATACGCATACATTTTGATTCCCTTGTTATTAGTATTATCACTGCGATCTCTGTGAGGGCTTCATTAGTAAGTGGGGACACATGCACACCTCTGCATAAATAAATGGGGACACTTGCGCACCTGTGGTTATGTATGCTTACCGTGAAAACCCTAACAACTGATAGCAGTAGTTCTTTTAAAGTACTTCCCTATTTTTTGAATGAGGAAAAAGGAAAGTGTATGTTCTGGTTGTAACAAGCCAGTTGCAGAAATATGTAGTAGCAATCTGTGTCTCTCGTTCAAGTATGCATAATCTGTTGGTTAAAAAAAACATGACTTTTTGGAGATCCTTGTGAGTTCTAGATCACATCCCACCAGAGCTATTGAGAAAACAGTAACATCACAAGTCACGTAACCATCGCTGAAGTATCTTTTTTAAGGTGAATTTGCCAGTAAGAGCAAAATATAAAATTAATCCTAGATAGCCTCATTGTACATCAGGTTTACAGTCTGTAAAATTTGCTAATTTCCAAGGTAGAAGTGAATTTATGTGCACATAGTTTGGGGGGGCACATGTGACCTAAGTAATAACCAAGACTACAAGCCACCCTGATGGAATCACAATATCAATTCATTATACTGCAAAAGAAAAAAGTCTTGGCCAATAGTAGGAGGGGCAAAGCCCAACATACTGAAAAAAAAATCTGACCAATCTAAACATTCAGTTGAGAGGTTTAATTAAATTTGAAGAAAAAGTAACTTCTTAGCAAAGGACAACCACAAAGCTTTCTACGTCTTGTGTCCTTAACCTCAAGGGAAATATGTAATAATGAGAAAAACTTATTCTTACTGGAATCACCCACACTGAATCAGAGGCCATTGCTAACCTTTTGCCTGACAGGTTCAGTTCAAATTTCTCCCCTACTTCTCCCCTGTAGTCTAAAGGAAATACCACATACCACAATCCCCCAAACATTATTAGGAAACTGTTCATCAGTGCACTTTCCAAGGCCAAAAACACTGCATCAATGGACCCTGGTAACATCCCAGGTTGCTTACTAAATAGCATGAAACATGACTTCTCTAGTCCACTTGAATCACTTTATAACTGGACTGGAGCCTGAAGTCAGGTTTTGTGCCCAGGAAATGGAAGATGGCTACAGTCATTCTCCTACACAAAGGATGTCCAACCACTGTTCCAGGTAACTACAGGCCCATAAGTCTGACCAGCATCATATGTAAGGCTATGGAAAGAGTAGTCATGGACATGATAAACAAAGACATAGGTAACCGGCAAATACTGGACCCATCACAGTTTGACTTTGTTAAAGGAAGGTTATGCATGTTACGTCTGGTGGACTACTTTGAGAGGGTCACCAAAGCAATAGATGAGGGCAAGACAGTGCTCACAGCTTACCCCAACCTGACCAGGGCTTTTGATACAATACCCTACTCAGGCATTATAGCATGCTCACTAAATTAGGTATAAACTATTTTATCACCTGCTCGATAGCCATCTGTCTCACTGATAATACCCAGGAGATCAAAATAGGTGAGGCTACCTCCACCAAAATGATAGTCACTAGTGGAGTCCCCCAGGGCTCAGTACTAAGACCACTCCTTTTTTGCTTCTATTTCTCTAAAGTTAATGCAAATGCTGAAGGTTTATGGTTGACTAAGTTTGCAGGTGATTGCAAGTGGGGAGTTATCACCGACTTCCTTACGGACATTAGCATTCTTCAAGAAGGCCTATCTTTGACTAACAGATGATGCTAAATCCTTGATCTTAAACTCAATGCTAAGAAATGCATAATTGACCCCTTTGGGAAGTCAACCATCCTGGCTAATTCCCATGTTATTAATGCACCCCTAAGAGCTGACCCAGTGGTCAGGGATCTGGGTACGCACACAGAAAGTAGCCTTACCTTCGACTACCATGTGGCCACAACTTATACGTAAGGGCATGGAATCTGCATCCAAAGAGGTCATTATCTCACTGTACTCTGCCATTATCAGACCAGTCATAGAGTACAGTGCTTCCTTCAGTATGTACCTGAGCAGGCATATGCAGCAACCAGTGCAACCTCAGAGGTTCCCTATAAAAAGAATACAAGGCATAACAAACCTGCCTTACACAGAACACTTTAAAGCCCTTTCCCTCTCCTCAGTGTCTTATAGATTGTTTAGGGGTGTACTATGCCTGGCTTACAAGGCATCTGCAAACCCCACACTTATGAGTCTCCTGCATATTTGTAAATCAAACAGAGCTAGAAGTACAAGGTGTAGGGACCTGAATATTTTCTGTGATTTAAACAGAACATGTTGGGGAGAGAGATGTGTGTCCTAGAGATTGCCCCTGTTATGGAACAAGCTTCCCATCCATGTGAAGCTGAGTTCGTCTGTTACCCAATTTAAGTGCAACCTTGATCAGTAGATGGGGAATAGGAAATTTACACTGGGCCTGGCACCCATGTCCCTTATGGACAGAGGTACCTTATAAATAACTGGCCCTCAGTGTCTTATTTGAGTACAGGATATCATTATTATTTTGGGAAAAATTGGCCAGGCTTAGAAAGGTCCCCCAGGTCATTAGTCTAGTAACAGTCTATGAATCTATGCAAAATAACTTTGCCTCCTCCCCCAGACAGAAGTATGTCCTACATTGTACAATAATCCAAGGACCATGTGACAAAGGGAGATATGCCAGCCCAGCTATCTGGATTTTTCTAAATAGTTATGTGTCATTTGTGAATAATCAACATGATTCATGTAAGATACTTGTGTTACAAATGTATTAGAACTGTATGTCATGTATATATCAAACTAGGTCTGTACAGACCTGTGTTCAAAATATATTTTGTAAAGTACTGAGCTTAAAGATGTATCCACAGTGTGCCCTGCTGGAAGAGAACAGAAGTGTACATACACTACTGTAACTGTTTAAATGTATATATTTCAGCAGTGGAAACTGGAACACAGGAGGTTAACATTAGTCCAGCAAACCTTCAGAAGAAATAGCTGAAATTAAATTACTTTATCACAGCAAGAGACAATATGTCTGTACTAGGGAGCTTCTCTGTGCTGCCTTTAAAGAGCAATAATTACTAGGCTTGAGATGTGGAAGTGTTTTATTGTTTTATGACTTCCAGCATTTGCCAAAGATCTGAGGAAAAGCCCTTGTCTGTGTATTTTCACAGTTAGATGCTAAATACTGGTAGCTTCCAGCAGTGAGGTGGCATCTGGGATAGAGTCTGATGTCGTTCTGCAAGCTATCCCAGCAGTAATATTTGAAATATTAATATAAGAAGTCTCTAACACAGAATTCTGTATTCTGTCTTTGATCTGACAACATCAGCTAGAAGATCCATTCACCACATCTGCCTTGCTCTATTATTATTTATTATTAAATACATTTAAACTTTTCATCGTAGCTGATCTGTGTATAAATGTTTAAGTTTTGAGAGTACTTGCATATTTAGTTGGTGACACTCTGTAGGCCACTCCTAATACCCTTGCTCTTGGTCAAACTACCATTTGTATTAATATTAACTTTACACAGTATGATTGGACACCCTTTGTTGAGGGCCTTAAAGTAGCTGATAAGGAGTCTGCTGATGGCAGTGATAACTACCTTATAGTCAGGGCAAAAGGGCGCATAGCTGGTTAACCTGTGCCAGCCTTTCCCAGGTGTGTGTGCGCACGCAAATCAAACCTCAATGTGTGTGTGTGTGTGTCAGCTACTTGAGCAGGGACACGAAACACTGGTTGGACAGAGGGGGTGCTGGAGGTCTTAGCTTGGCCACTCAGCTAAGATCTCAACTGTATAGCTGTGCCAGTGGATCTGGAGAAAGAGGGAGAAACCAGCCCCAGACTGATTGTGGTCTCTGTGTGCTCTTAAGGGAAATGATACTTGATGCAGAGAGCTGTATCTGGAAATATTGTATGTGTACTTCTCATCCTCCTAGTGTACGTCACCCAGTGTTGCCAGGGGTGAGGATTGGGGCTTGTTGATTACTGGTCCAGTGGTGGGTCGTCGCATAACCTTTTCAAGCACATCTCTGACCATTAGGTTGAGTAAAATACAGTAAACAGAAGTGCATTGTGTCAAGAAGATGGTTGGTGACTATACAGTTTGCATATACATATGAAGTTCGGTGTAACATGAAGACCGCTACCAGTTGTAACAACACAGATGAATAGCTAATTTACATAGTTACGTTTGTAAGGTATTTTGAAAGTGGTTTGCAGCTTACATAAAACAGATTTGTAGGTAAGATGCTTTAATTGGTGCAAAATGATATGTTCAAAATTCAGTTATGCATGATCATACGTTGGCTAAGGAGAGAGAAATACTGTATCCATATATACAGTCCTCCTGGAATGTGTAACAATAGAAAATGAAAAACTAAATGCACATATACGTATTTACAAGTACCACTTAAACCTGTATTACGATCACGTGACCTTTTGCATTAGTATTTATTTGCTGTTTTAGCTGTTTTTCTAGAGATCTGAGGAAGCATGTTGTTTTGGTGCGAAAGCGTTTATCTTGTTTTTACTTTATTATTTTTATTAAAGCTGTTGTTGAGTCCGCCTACAGCTTGACCGGACTGTTTTTCATAGTTATACATCTTTACAGTGTTTTTCAATTTACAAGAAACCAGATAGGAAGAGTAACAGTGTATTAAATTAAAACGCACCCATCAACCAGGTTTAACAAAGCAAACACATTTGTTTAAATCTCTTGAGATTCTCAAGTTCTCTTTTGAAAGATTTAAGAATAGTTAAATGCATAATTTTAGCTGAGAAGTTGTCCCATAAGGCAGGAGCTATTTTAATAAAGGATTTTTCAGTGAGTGCCCGGGAGAACTTAGGTCTGATTAGCAAGGTATAAGTGACATTTCTGCAAGATTAAGGGTTGATCTTTAATTGTAACTTATTATTTAATGGTGGGCATTAGCTGTGATGAATCAGTTTGAAGATTAGTATATTGAGTAAGAAGGTAGATGTGTTTGTAACAGGATAGCCACCTGGATTTTTTTAATAG
The DNA here is from genome assembly GCF_019279795.1 of Protopterus annectens. Lineage (NCBI taxonomy): Eukaryota > Metazoa > Chordata > Ceratodontiformes > Protopteridae > Protopterus > Protopterus annectens. Next base: position 692,523,396 of record NC_056747.1, on the reverse strand, counting down.
TTACAGTGGTAACTTGATGCCAGGACTAAGATGCATAAATCTAACTGACTTGCTTTTAGTTTTTAGAAGACAAGAAGTAATTTTGCAAAGAGAGGAGGGCTATGAAAGGTAACACAGACTCTACCCATGGCAGTAATATATTGATTACAGTGGCCTGCCTAGCATCCTTTCTGAGTAGGTGGGAAATTTTATATTACATTTAAGTTGAGCTAGACGTTTTTTTGTAATGGAAGTTCAGTGCAGGACAGGAAATATATTGATTTATCTAAAGTAAGGCCTGGGTGTTTGAAATGTGTGACAGTAGGGAGTTCTTGCCCTTAGGGATCAGTTATTACAGAAGGAGAAAAATTATAGCGTCTTTGAGATTTTCTGATGAGTATTACTGTGCCTTTTTGTGTGTTTAAGGAGAGTTTTTTTGTAGCTTTTTCCAGAGAAGTGTGAGGTCATGTGAAATAAGGGAATTTGTTATTCCCTGATTTGCTGACTTCTATAAATATTGGTTTATCACCATGAAGAAGTTAGTTTAGGGAAGGAAGGTCCCAACAGAGATAACTAATGAATATTAAGAACACAGTAGTGGACTGAGCACAGAACTTTGAAGGACATCAGTATTAGTAGTTGCAGCCTTTGTGCAAATACCTTGAGAAGAAACAGCAAAAAGAATTAGAGAGAGAGTCAAAAAACAGGAGCGATCGACAGAAGACAAACCAGAGTTCTGCAGTTTGTGAATCAAAAGCTGTTTACAGTTTCAAATGGTCATTCAATGGCTGTGAAAATGGCAGTGAGAAGACCGTTTTTGTATTAGGGAGTAGATGGCAGTGTGTCATATTTTGGTGTAAAAACATATTGTCTTGAAGTGAAAAATACTAGTTAGAACCATGAAATCTAAAATGGTTGCAGAGTATGACTGGGATGCAAGCAGTATATTTATTTCCTGCCTTTATATTTGTTTCTCACAGATAGTTTTTAACTCTTGTTCTGCTTTCTTTTTCACTACCCCTGCTAACTAGGTTGTTGTGGATATCCACCACAGTTTCCTTAGAAAGGAAGTAGTTTCATACAGAGACAGGACCGCATATATTTTGTTGCTCAGACATATGTGGGAGACCCTAAAATCCTGTTTTTGGAAGTGTGGATGAATCTGAATGTGTAAGAATGCATTTTTGTTTATTTTGTGTGTCTGTATATGTGCATGTTTTATTTAAACGGGTGTTTCCTCTCCCTACCCTCTTCCTCTCCCTACCTTTACCAAAGTTATCTACTGACTAGGACCCCCACCAGCCACATTTAGGGAGGGGTATTTACAGTTATGTGGCCACATTAATATTGCATTGACGAGGAAAGCTATTTATTTTGATCTTTAATCGTTCACTCAAAACTGGTGCCTTGCATTGGTATTCTAGAGGTTTCCATTTGAACTTAAACATGAGAGAGATTAGTCACTTTCATAAGTAGCGTCCTCTACCTCAAACCCCATCAACTACATTATTTAAATCACACTGCCTCCTCAGGTGTTCCCAGTCACCACTGAAGATGTTATGCATGGAAACTGTCCTCATTGATATTCTCTGTCCTAAAGGAAATGAGCTTCATTTTCCCTTTCTCCAAGGGTGGCCTGTGGTGCCCATATTGCTGTTCATTCCTGGATCACATGCAGCCCAGTCAGATGATGCCCCATCTGTGCTCTGCAGGACCTTATACTCTGTGAATATATGTCTTGTATCATCATCATTGATATCATATTTTCATATCTATATTCCCTGTGTCGTATAGCTATTATAATGAACAGTATCATGATACAGTCACTGAAGCTGTGCCATCTGCACAGGGATTGTGTCGTGCATACAGTTATGTCAGTACCCGGTTACTTTGACATGGCTGATTTATCTCCTGAGGTAGAGGCGTATTTGGCTAAGTTGTCTTTCTGCTGTTAGTGTGTAGCTAATATATTAGAACATTTCTACTGGCTTTTTGCTGTAGGATTCAGTGAAAGCATGTCATTTTTGCTTTATGAACTGCATAGCTACAGCAAGTAATTTTGTAGTGTGTTGCCATCTGGCTAAGTATTATTTATTTATTTATTTTTAATTATCTCCTGCTATCTGTAGCATTTGCATGTTTCTACTGGCTTCTATCAAAGGTTTCAGTTGTAGTACCTGATTTTATGATGTCCTTCTGTTCTCATGTTGCAGTATTAATGACAGTAGGGTGGTTGCTGCCTGCAGCACTGGACATACGGCCACTATACCAGAGTGTTTGTATAAGGGTTATGTGTGACGTTGCATGTCAGAGCCATAAACCTATGTCGGCTATATATGTGACATCTGCACGTACCCAACTCAGAACTTTTCTGCTGCAGCGATCTATAGACATCCAGTTGCCAACTCGTGGAATCTGGTTGTTCATTTGCTTTCGGCTGTCCGCATTCAAGCTAAGTACCTTTTGGGATTTTTTGATTATTCTTACTTTCTTGCATTCCAGACGTATATGTCAGCTAGGAAGGGAAAGTGTGCTTGTGGGAGACAGATTCCACATAAGGACACACACACAGCAAGTGTTTGTTTTGCTTAGATGCAGGCCACAACTACAAGTCTTGTGACATCTTCCAGTCCTTTGTTCCCAAAACATTGAGAAGCCATTTGGCTGCTTTAAATTTATACTTTGAAAATCAAAGATTCTGATGTTTGGCATCACGTATGGAGGGAGGGGTAGGTACCTCCAAGGAGCCGCCTCTGAAGAAGGTTAAAAAGTTAGGCCTGACGCATATGCTGTACTTCAGTAGTCCAGTGAGATTCTCAAAGCAGATGATATCCCAGTGTCTCATTGGGCGTTGGTTTTACTGCCAGAACCGGGAACCGTGGTGGAAGCCATTTCAGCGGAAATCCAGTGCGTGTCCGCTGATCTTGGTCAATCATCAGGCCCTGATGGTGAGGGGGAACCACGGCTTGTGGCATCGAAGGGGCCTACTACCACCTTACATTCCACCCCAACATCGGCTCCCAAACCAACTACTTCTCCTTTTTCTTTAAAAAAAGAAAGAAAAGCACATAACTGCAAAACCTACACCAGTATGTGAAGCCTTTTCTCAGAAATTGTTCAGAGCCTTCCAGGCCCTTCAGTCTCTGGTGCCCCAGCCAGTTCTACCCCCTGTGCAGCCCCTGGAAGACTTGGAGGGAGAAACATCTTCCTCAGATGAAGCCTTGACTTACTGTTCCCAAATGGAGTCTCCCAAGAACTTTGGAAGAAGAAGACTCCCTTGGTCCTGAGTCACCAGGGGAAGAATTTTCCTTTGGAGATACCATTACCTTAATGAGAGAGCATTTTGAATGGGAGGTCTCTGATGTCTCTGAGACAAAAAATAGGTATTTTGAACTCCTGCAGGTGGAACAGCCTTCTCCGTCTGCAGTTTCTCCTTTGTTCCCAACTTTCCAGGATGCCTTTCAGGCTGCCTCTTGGAACCCAGACTCTTAGCCTCCAGCTTCTAAATGACCTGATAGATTTTACAGAGTTCCCCAACAGGGACAATTCCTCTTCAAAAATTCTCCTGCAGACCCTGCAGTTGTTGCTGTCAGCAGACAAATCCTCCAGACAGTTACCCTGTACTACTTTGTTCCCAACGGATAAAGATAGCAAGTTCATGGACAGACTGGGGAAGAAAATATACACTTCTTCCACCCTGGCCATCAGAGCTATTAATTCTCAAGCCCACATGGCTAAATCTGTCCTAGATATTTTGTTTATGGTTACTACCCTAATGTCTGAGGTAGATTCTCCTACCAAGTCTCACCTAACTGTCCCGCTCTCTACTGTCTCTGAGGTGACCAGGCATTCAGTCAAGTGCAGCTATGATGCTGTAGAAGCATTATCTAAGTCTGCAGCATCTGGCTGGCTCTGTCCTCAGGAGGTATTCCTGGTTGTCACTCCAGCCTCTACCCTTGGATGTACAAGCCAAATTGCTTGATGCACCTCTGGATAATAAAGCTCTCTTTGGCACTGCTTCAGCTGAGCTCCTTAAATCCCTCCAAGAAAAGGGCAAAGATCTGCAAAATTTGAAACATTTGCTCATCTTGCCCATTCCTAGATACCACAGGAACTACCAGCAAAAGACCAGTTTTGTAAGGAGGCAGTCCTCCCACTCTGCTGCAGCCCAGTCTAAAGGACGGAAGCACTCCAGGAAACAAACCACCCCTAGACCCTCCTCCACCTCAACTCCTACTTTCTTTCGGAGACAGCCTGACCCTGACAGAGCATCTCCACTGTGACTCAAATTCCTTATCCATGATCCAGCCCCCTATCCCTCCATCTAACCCTATCCCTACCCTCCTGACAGAAAATCACTTCAGAGAATTGGGTCCTTTCTATCATAAAAAATGGTTACTTCATGACTTGGTAGGAAGCTCCACCCTTCCAGGGGACCCCTAAACCTCCATCAAATCAGCTCCACCTTTTTCCAAAAATTCTGGAGCATCTCCTATCCCGGGGCACAATAGAACATGTCCTTCAGGATCAGATAGCCAAGGGCTTTTATTCTAGAATGTTTCTGGTCCCAAGAAAAGACAATCCTTGGAGAACAATTCTCAGCTTGTCCCCTACTCAATCAGTATCTCAAGATGTTCTTCATGTTTCACTGTTGGAATCATCACACTTGGGTTATCTGCCTGTAGGTATACCTCAGTCAGCCTGAATACTAGAGACTTAGTATTTCTGAGTCGGTTACTGTCGCTCCTGGACTGACTTCAGGTCTTCAGCGGTATAAAAACAGGCAGCCAATGCCATTACATCAGTCTTTCTTGCTGAGGAGCCAAAAGCAGAAGCAGTTTGCACGAGTGCCTGCCAGCCGCTACCTGAGTTTTTGTTTCCAAATTGAATCATTCTGAAGTCTTCTAAAGCTAAGTACCCTGTTGGGGATCCTTTTTTCTTGCTCTAACCGATGTCCGAAAAAGTTAACAATTGTCTCGCCTGTGGGAAGCAAATACCACACCGAGATTTCCATTCTTACTACATCACCTGTTTAGGCACAGACCACGACGTTCCTCGCTGTTGGTTTTGTGCTTTGTTCAACGCCTGAACTATTCATCGTCGGGCCCTTATTTTCACTAAATACTTTCACGCTCGATATACGTATTCCGAAATGGCCTCGGTAAGCCATCTGACTACCGTGCTTCAAAAAAAAAATGTAAGGATAAAGACCGACACAGACCGCACAGGTCCAAAACTGCCGATGACTCTTCCGTTAACCTAGTCGCCAGTTCACAGTACTCAGTGAGGCGCTTTCTCAGCCCCTGATGCCCGCTTTGATGGATTCGCAGGCCGCTACCGAGACCCATTTGGAGTCTGGTATGCCACGAGACTCTTTTTTGACTACGGAACCTGCGGATGTCTCTACCTTGGATGGGTCTGGAGCCGCTGTGCAGGCACTGGCTTCTGAGGAAGTTTTTCGCATTACCGATACTCAACACAAACAGACAACTTCTTTTGCGTCTTCAGTTTTGACTAAAACTACTGAGTTTCTAAGTCCAAGAGTACGAGCTATGCCTAAAAAATACGATGACTCAATGTCAAGCACCTGCTTCCTTGCCACAATCTCAAATGCTTAAAATGGCAGAAGACCTGATCATGCTGATTAGGGGAAGCCAGCCTTCCCCTGCTAAGAGAAAAAGAGACCTGTCCTCAGCAGCTTTATCTGACCAAGAGTCCAACGACTCTGACGTTTCTGATTATGCAGACATGCCTTTATCTGCTTATGAGGATTCAGATGCAGAGGAATCCATTCCCTCTACTTTCCCTCCAGAGGATTTTTCTTTTGGTGAAACCCTTCATACTTTAAGAGAGCATTTCCACTGGGAATGCCAGGATTATCCTCAGTCCAAAAAGAGACTCAGAGAATTTTTAGAATTGCCACAACATAGACCCTTAGCTATCCCTCCTGTTCTGGATGTTGTGGATGATGTCTTTATGGAATCCAGTCTGACTCCTGATACTTTACCCCCTGCTCCAAGGAAACCAGACATGTACTACAGAGTCCCTGACTCTCTCAAATTTCTTTTCAAAAATCCTACTGCTGACCCAGAGGTCATTCCCCAAGGGCCTAAAGGTATAAAAGCAACTACAGCTAAGAATCCCACCCCTTTGGACATGGATTTCCGAGCTTTAGACAGATGGGGTAAAAAAGTATACACCTCTGCAACTCTAGCCATTAGGGCACTGAATGGCCAGTTTCACATGCTGAAATATCAGCAACATTTTATGGAACTTAAGGAAAAATTATCTACCTTTCCTGACTGTGCAGAAAATAAAGAATTATAGGAGCTTATACATTCTGCAAGCCAAGTCAGCAAGCATACCTTGCAATGTGGGTTTGGCGTCCTAGAAGCTTCTTGCAGGGCTGCAGTCACTGGTTCTGTACTGAGAAGGCATGCTTGGCTTAAGGAACAGAGCTTGCCAGACCATGTCAAATCAAAATTACTAGACGCTCCTTTGAATAAGGACAATTAATTTGGCACCAAAACAGAAGAGGTTCTAAAAAGATGGAAGAAAAGGCTAAGTCTATGCAGACAGTCAAAGATTTTTTGCAGTTGCAGCCTCCAAGATTCAGTAGGCATTGCCCCTCGAAACATTGGTCCTTTCCGGACCCCTCAAGGCCATCTCAAACTAGACCCAGGGGAGACAGACCCCCTAGATTACAGTCTCAGGGTATGCAGAGATCTAAGCAATGAAGTACCTCCACTTCTAAATCAGGGAGTGCTAAGCCACCCCCCTTACGGAAAGAATTCACTATGACTTCTCAACTCCACTCCTCATGTCTCCATAAGAGCAATTCATCCTGTTCCTGCAGAACAGATAGGTCAAGGGTTTTATTCCAGACTTTTCCTGGTATCCAGAAAAGAGGGCACTTGGCGGCCAGTCCTAGACCTTTCCATTCTAAACATCTTCCTGGTGGTACCAAAATTCAAAATGCTCACCCTTTAGCAGCTTCTTCCTATGTTGTCCAAAGAGGCCTGGTTAGCCACCCTAGACCTAAAAGAAGCCTATCTGCACATCCCTATCAGGGAATCATGCAGCTAATATCTATGTTTTAGGGCAGGATCTATGCATTATCAGTTCTCTGCACTTCCCTTTGGCTTATCCACTGCTCTAAGGGTCTTCATAAAATGCCTGGCTCCAGCCATTGCCTATTGCAGACAGAGAAATATTCAAGTATACCCTTACTTGGATGATTGCCTGATTCAGGCAGACAGGAAAAGCTGAGTCAGCACCTGACATTTGTAAAAAACCTTCTAACCTCCCTGGGGTACACTATCAACGAAAAGAAATCAAAACTAGTCCCCAGTCAAAAGATTGTATTCCTGGGAGCAAGCTTGGACACAGCCTCCCAGATGGCATTCCTTACTACAGAAAAACAAGCCTAACAGGCTACTTTACTCAAAATGGCCACTAGAACCCAGCTGTCCACAAGGAAAATCCTGCAAGCTCTAGGGTTCATAGCCTCTTGCATTCTACTAATTCCATATGCCAGACTTCATATGAGGAAGCTTCAGTGGTACTTAAGTCTTTGGTGCCAACATACTCAGGACCTGGAAACCATCATACCTATCATCCCTTGTCTAAGGATAGAGTTTCTTTGGTGGGCGGTAGCATGCAACCACAACAAGGGGCTTCCCTTTACACAACCCCATGCCACCCAGACCCTAACCACAGATGCATCAGACTATGCCTGGGGGTCAAGTGCATTCATGGCCACTGGAGCCCAAGTCAAATTCATCTGCACATCAACCAAAAAGAGATGCTAGCTGTTCAGCACGCTCTGACAGCTTTCAGATCTCTACTCTCACCAGGACCCCTGCTAATAAAAACAGACAATACCACAGATGTTCTTCGTGTTTCACTGTTGCAGTCATCACATTAGGGTTATCTGCTTGCAGTAGCCCTCAGCCAGCCTGATTAACAAGATCTTGGGTCCTGCATCGGTTGCTGTCCCTTCTTCCATGACGTCAGGTTGTCAGGGGTATAAAAAGTACAGTTTTGTACCTACCATAAATGTAGATGTTCGAAGATCCACATTGCTGCAGTCCTAACACTTGGGAAGTCCGCTGTCCCAGTCGGCCCGAATACCAAAGTATATGGCTGACGTCGGTCATGGCGCATTAATCTGACGTCAGGACGTCAGGGTACAAATGCGCATGACCGACGTCATATCCTCAGTCTTTTCTTGCCCCAGATGTCAGAAGACCCTAAAAAGATAAGGCTAAAACCAAAAACACCACACACTCCTGCACCAAATATATATACAATATATACAAATTTACAAGAGTATAACCCCATCCACACAATCCCCCCTAAACACAGAGGGGAAGGAGGGAGGTAATTGACTGCAGCAATGTGGATCTTGAACATCTACATTTATGGTAGGTACAAAACTGTACTATGTTCTTCATACCACATTGCTGCAGTCCTAACACTTGGGTAGAATCCCAAAGCAGAGGTAAGGGAGGCTGGCAAATCATAAGGAAGCAGGAGCTGACAACATGCCCTGCAAAATAGCCGTGGCAAAACCAGCCCTAGATTTAGAGTAAAGAGGAAGGTGGTAATGCTTAGAGAAAGTATGCACTGAACTCCAAGTAGCTGCCTCCAAAATATCCTTAGTTGCCACCCCCCTTAGAAATGTTGTTGAAGTGGCAGTAGCCCTAGTGGAATGAGGCCTAATCCCAGCTGGAATCTCCTTGCCATGATGGGAATAACAAAATGCAATGCAAAACCCAATCCACTTAGAAATAGTTTGTTTTGACACAGGCTTACCCTGAGAACTCAAAGCAAAAGAAACAAACAACTGCTGAGACTGCCTAAAATCCTTAGTCCTGCTTAAATAATAACGCAACTGCCTGTGTACATCTAAAGTGTGCAAAATCTTTTCCCCTTATTTTGGGGATCTGCATAAAAAGTAGGCAAATGAATAGTTTGGTTTAAAGCCACACTAGAAACCACTTTAGGCATAAAGGAAGGATTAGTATGAAAGATACCCTATCCTTATGAAAAATCAGGAAAGGCTCAACCGCCATAAGGGCCTGCAATTCAGACACCCTTCTTGCAGAGGTAATGGCTAACAAAAAGCAGTCTTCCATGACAAATATTTCAATTCAGCAGTAGCTGCAGGCTCAAAAGGTTGTAGAGTGAGTTTCTCCAACACAAAATTGAGGTCCCAAGCAGGAGTAGGAGCTCTAATGGGGTCTTATATTCTTTGCCCCTCTAAGAAATTGCTTGAACAAAGGATGAGAAAACAATGGTGGGTCACAATCATAGTGAGCTGAAATTGCTGCAGCATGAATCTTAATGGAAGAAAAAGACAAACCTTTGTCCAATAACTCAGTAAGATATTGAAGAGCCACACTCAAATTTGGCTCAGAAACATCCAAATCCTTTGCTGTACACCAAAATAAAAATCTCTTCCATTTTCCTGCGTACACTTTCCTTGTACTAGGTCTTCTAGCTTCCATAATCACATTCAAAACTCGTTGAGGAAGCTGAGACCTTCTATGGTTCAAAACAGAATATGCCAGGCTGTTAGATGAAGAGAGTGAAGCTTGACATTGAGTAGATGCCCGTCCTTCTGAGACAATAGGTGTGGAATCAAAGGTAAGGGCCATGGAGGCTTCCTTACTAGACTCCTCAGCAATGGGTACCAGTGCTGCCGAGGCCAATCTGGAGCTATCAAAATCATCCTTGGCTTGTCCTGTCTGACCTTTAGGAGTACCTTTGGGAGGAGAGGCAGAGGTGGAAAGGCATACACATGAAGATTTTTCCAACTGAAAGAAAGAGCATCCACTTTCCAGGCTGTGTGATGAAACCTTTTCGTGCAAAACTTTGGCAGCTGGTGGTTTAGTGGAGAAGCGAACAGATCTATGTCTGGAGTTCCCCATGACACTGTCAATTTTGAAATACATGAAGATCCAGTTTCCACTAGTGGGGATCCATGATTTGCCTGCTTAACACATCTGCTAAGGAGTTCTGTGCTCCTGGCAGAAACCTTGCTTGAAGAGTAAGCTGCAAGCTGAGCGCAGTCTCCCACAAAATCATTGCTTGCCTGCATAGAGGATAAGAATGTGTTCCCCCTTGCTTGTTGATGTACCACATGACAATTGTGTTGTCTGTTAGAATCAACACCTGCCCTGGAAGAAGTAACTCCTTGAAAGCCTTCAATGCAAACTGGACTGCTAACATCTCCTTCATGTTGATATGTAGATGCTGTAGTCTGGCAGGCCACTTGTCTTGTATCCACTTTCCATTCAGATGAGCTCCCCAAGCTATGTCTGAGGCATCTGTCGTTAGAATCTGACTCGCCTGTGGCCGGGTCACAGAGAGTCCCTTGTTTAGGTGACATTCCTGAGCCCACCACAAAAATTCCTTTTGAATGCAAGGTATTATTTGAATGACAGTGTCCAGATCTTGGCAGTGCTGTGTCCATACATTTTGAGATACCATTGTAGCTTCCTCATATGCAGTTTGGCATTGGGAAGCACCAGAATACAAGATGCCATGAACCCTAATGCTTGAAGGACTGTCCTTGCAGTCAGCACGGACTGATGAGATAGTTGATGGAAGTAAAGGGATAGACTCTTTTGTTTGTCCGGGGTTAAAAAGGCCATCTGGGCTGCTGTATTCAGTCTCACACCCAGAAAGCACATGTCTTGAGAGGGTACTAGACTGGACTTTATTTCGTTCACAGAATACCCTAGGCATCTTAGAACTGCTATCACATATTCCAAATGCTGAAGAAGCACGTCCCTTCCTTGAGCCAGAATCAGGCAATCGTCCAAATAAGGATAGATTTGTATTCCTTTTAGCCTGAAGAAAGCTATCACTGGAGCCAGAACCTTTGTGAATACTCTGGGCAGTAGATAAGCCAAAGGGCAATGCAGAGAACTGATAATGAGAATTCCCAGCTCGAAAACGCAGATACTTCCTGCAAATTAGTCTGATAGGAACATGAAGGTAAGCTTCCTTGAGATCCAAAGTTACCATCCAGTGATCTTTGCCCAGCAGAGGTAAAAGCTGTTGTAACGCCAACATTTTGAACTTGGGAATGTCCAGATAAGTGTTGAGGATAGACAGATCCAAAATTGGTCTCCACGTGTTCCCCTTTTTGGTACTTGGAACAGGCGAGATTTTAATCCTTGGCCCCTTACTGCCACACTGACCCGCTGAATGGCCCCTAGTTGGAGCAACAGAGAAATTTGCTTGTGAGCCTCTTTCCTTTGTTGATGAGGAATGTCTGGCATGCCTTTGAAAGGAGGCAAGGTATGGAAATAAAACCTGTAACCGTGGTGAATGATATCCAATACCCATCTGTCTTGGGTAATTAAACTCCAGTTTTCTCTGAAAAGTGCCAACCTTCCTCCCAAAGGTGCTGCCAGACGAGAGGATTCTGGCAGCTGAAAAGGCAGGTCATTGGGTCTGTTTACGAAAGGACTGACCCCTGCCCTCACCAGAAGACTGAGCAGGTGAACTCCCTGTTCTAGGCCTAAAAGAACCTTGAGCTCTGCCTCTACCACGCCTAGACCTACCCCTAGACTGGGAATCATAAGCAGGATATGTCCACCCCTTGGTAGGCCAATTTCTACTAAACTTCGGAGGCTGAACCTGCAAAAAATCTTTAACAGTCTGCATAGACTTAGCCTTGTCCTCCATTTTCTTTAGAACTGCTTCCACAGGCGAACCAAACAACACATCAGATTGTAAAGGAGCATCTAAAATCCTTGTTTTCACATGCTCAGCTAAATTCTGATCCCTCAACCAGGCGTGCCTGCGAAGAACCGAACCAGTGGCAGCCACCCTCGAAGAGGCCTGCACAGCATCAAAACCACATTGCAAAGAATGCTTGCCTACCTGTTCAGAAACATGAACTAAATCCTGCAACTCTTTACACTCAATACCTTCCGCCAAAGCATCTACCTTAGATTTTAATTGTGAAATGAGATAATTTTGGTATTTCAACATGTGAAACTGGCAATTCAAAGCTCTCATGGCCAAAGTGGAAGAAGTATACACTTTCTTTCCCCATCTATCCATAGCCCTTGCCTCTTTATCTGGAGGAACAGGATTTTTAACAACAGAAGCCTTAACACCTTTAGGCCCCTGTGAAACAGTTTCTGGGTCTGCCCTAGGACTCTTAAAAAGATACTTATGAGCTTCAGGCACCCTATAATATCTGTCCGGTTTAACTGGAGCAGGAGGCAAAGAGTCAGGGTTCATAGAAGCCTCTGCAAAAACATCCTCCACCACGTCTAGAACAGGAGGTATAGCTAAAGGCCTATGCTGGGGTAGAAACAAAAATTCCCTAAGCCTTTTCCTGGAATCAGAGAAATCCTGACCTTCCCATTTGAAATGCTCCCTCATAGAATGAAGAGTCTCTGAAAATGAAAAATCCTCAGGAGGAGAAGCAGAAGGAGTAGAATCATCTACATCAGAATCAGAGTAAGGGGAATACTCCTGCAAGTCTTCAGTCAAGACTCAGAAGCATCCGAACACTGCTCAAAACTCCCAAGCTCAGGTTCCACCCTAGGCCTCTTATCAGGAGGGGGCATAGAACCCCTAATCATAGTAATCAAATCTTCTGCCATCTTAAGCATATGCTTCTTAGGTACAGACCCTGAGGAGGTAGGGGTAACACCTGAAACAAAACCTGGCCTGCCCCTGGGAGAAGCCTTGGAAACAGCAGGAGGGCCTAACCACCTTAGGAAGGGAGGGAAGAACAGCTACCTGAGAAGCCCCTTCCGCCTGGCCTACCTCCTGAGAGGTCACATCTTGCAGTAATAAAGTCTCTCCCTGGGATTCCAAAGAAATTTCTGGCTGAACCCCTGGCTCCACCGAGCTCTCTAAAGAACCGACGTCCGGTACGGACGGTTCTTCCAGCCTAGGCTTTGCTGCTTTGTCCTTGCGCTTTTGATGAAGCGGCGCCGGAGCATCCGGCGGCATTTTATAATTACACCGCTTCCCAAAACTAACCTGGCACAATCTAATCTTCTCTTTATAGTGCGTTTGTTAAATCTAGCACAAGAGCGACAGCCAACCACGTCGTGCTCAGGCCCTAAGCAAGGTATACACAAGGTATGATAATCCCTATGAGGTATCTGTTTCCCACAAGAAATACAGTTATTCACTTTTCTGACATCCGTAAAATACTGAGGCAAGAAACCAAAATATTCCCCAACGGGGTACTTAGCCAACTTGGATTCGGTGTGAAACTCCGACTTCGGAAAATCTCAGAACGCCAACCTGCACTTGCAAAACTGCTTCTGCATCGGACCATGCGGCAAAAAAGACTGAGGATATGACGTCGGTCATGCGCATTTGTACCCTGACGTCCTGACGTCAGATTAATGCGCCATGACCGACGTCAGCCATATACTTTGGTATTCGGGCCGACTGGGACAGCGGACTACCCAAGTGTTAGGACTGCAGCAATGTGGTATGAAGAACATCATGCAGCCGACGTCATTACCTTAGTCTTTCTTGCTGTGCGGTGCCCGAAGCAGCAGTTCGCAAGTGCCAGTCAGCCGATTCCTGAAATTTTCGTTTTCAAGTTTCAGAACTGGTCTTCAACTAAAAGCTAAGTACCCTGTTGGGGAAACTTTTTCTTACTCTAAACCGATGTCAGTAAAAGTAAATAATTGCATTACTTGTAGAAAGCAAATACCTCATAAAGATTTTCATTCGTACTGTATTCCTTGCCTAGGCCCTTACCATGATGTACTTCTCTGTTTGTTTTGTGCCTTATTTAAACCACGAACTGTCCATCGTCGGTATATTTTCGCTTCTAAATATTTTGGTGCTCGGTTCAATTATCCTGATATGTCTTCGGTAAGCCATCCAACTACCGACATTCTGAAAAAACGCAAAGATAAAGAGAGAGACAGGTCGCCTAGGTCCAAAGCTGCCGACAGCGCTTCTCCTAAGCCAGTCGCCAGTTTGCTGGCACTCAGTGAGGCGCTTTCACAGCTCTTGATACCTGCTACTTCAGATTTGCAGGCTTCTACTGAGACCCATTCGGAGTCCAGTATGCCTGGGGATGCTTCAGCTGTGGAACCTGTGGATGTCTCTACCTTGGATGGGTGCAGAGCCGCTGTGCAGGCACCGGCTTCTGAGGGTGTATTCAGGCCTACTGACTTGCATATTAAACTGACGCCATCTTCTTCTTCAAGGCCTAAAACTCGAACCATGCCTAGAAAACTGACACCCAGACCGCATGGTCATGCCTCTATGCCTAAAAAACAAATGATAAAAATGGCTGAAGACCTTATTACTTTAATCAGGGGAAGCCAGTCTTCCTCCTCTAAGAGACCTAGGACTGAGTTTGCTTAAGATACTTATTTATTTTATTTATTTATTTCACATTTGTTAACCGGGTTAGTCCAAATGGGTAAGAAATTACCCATTTTCAGTGGAGACCCGAGGGGAAAAGCCCCAAACAAAACATACAAATACATACAAGTTAACAATATAAAGAGCAAAACAAACTTATGGATACAATGGATAAGAAAAATAAATGTAAGCCAAAGAATAGTACATAGTTATATACAAGGTCAGAAGAAGGAAAGTGCAAAAGAAGATAGGAGTAGAGGAGGAATGAAGTGATCTAGAGGGAGGAGAAAAAAAAGAAGAGCAGTAGGATAAAGTAAATTATATAAAGAGGGAGGGTATAGAAAGAAGAGCAGATTGGATAAAGTAAGATAAGAAAGAGGAAAAAGGTCAATAAGTTTAGTGGAGAAATGGGAATATGGAAAGGGAGGAGTTAAGTAGGATGGTTACAGGTACATACAGGGTTGTTATGGAGGTACAAAATAAGGTCATGTTTGAAGTTAGGAAGAGAGGCATGACTTCTAATATGGAGTGGAAGATTATTCCAAATAAGGGAGATGGAGTGTTTATAAAATATTTTACCTATGTTAATATTGGGTTTATAGACTTGTAGAAAGAGTTTATCAGAGCTGCACAGGGATTGGGGAGGGGTGTACCAGGAGATCAGGTTGGACAGAGATGGACAGTCAGAGTTAGAATTAAGAATTCAGAAAGCTTGGATCAACTGACATTTAGTCAGAAGGTGTGGGAATTCGAGCCAATGTAGTTTTTTGAGAGCAGAACAGTGATGGGATTTATAGGGGCTGCTGGTGACGAATCTAGCAATTTTGTTATAAGTTTGGTCAAGTTTTGCCAGCAGGTTATATTGTAAATTGGAAAATAGAGGGGAGCCATAGAGGAGGGTGGGGAGGAGAGAGGATTGGGCTAGCAGTAGTTTAGAGGTCAGGAATTTGCTGTTTCTATATAACATGCCCAGTTTTTGGTGTGTTTTCTTTATAGAATGAAGTATGTTAAGGTCTAGTTTGAGCTGGTCGTCAATGATGACACCTGGGAGTTTAGTGTGTAAATCTGGTGATATGATGGTGCCATTCAGTGAGGATACATGAGAAAGGTGGATTTGTGATGGGCTAGAGCTTTTTAGGTAGGAATAGTAAGAGCTTAGTTTTAGAGGGGTTCAGGATAAGTTGATAGTTGGAGAGCCACTTCTCAACAGAGTGAAATGAAGACTGGGTGATATGGTGGAGGTTATTGATAGAGTCAGAAGTGGAAGTCAGAGTTGAATCATCTGTATACTGTATGATAGGAGAGAGATTGCTGACAGTGTGTAGGTGATTGGTGAAGAGGTTGAAAAGGAGGGGGCCAAGAATTGAACCTTGAGGAACACCGGTCTGAACTAGCAGAAAGGGTGAGAAGGAATTTTGCCATGTAACTGCTTGTAAGCGACTGGACAGGTAACTAGAGAACCAATTTAGAGTGGGGATAGAAATGTTCAGCTGAGAAAGTTTTTGAAGTAAAATGTTGTGAGAAACAGTGTCAAAAGCCTTTGATAGATCTAAGAAAAGACAAGACACAAGTTTATTATTGTCTCTGGACTCAGCTACTGTATGAGAGAAGGATAAAAATGCTGTGTTAGTACTGTGTTTGGGCCTAAAACCATACTTGGGTGTTGGTTAAAAGTTTGTTTTGAGTAAGGTGGGAAAGCAGTTGAGAATGAATACACTTTTCTAGAATTTTGGAGAGGGGAGAAAGAATAGCAATGGGACGGAAGTTAGATGGATGTTCTTCGTGTTTCACTGTTGCAGTCATTACATTTGGGTAATCTGCTGGCAGGTTGCCCTCAGTCGGCCTGAATAACAAAGTCTAGGGTCCTGCATCGGTTGCTGTCTCCTCTTCCATGACGTCAGGTCATCAAGGGTATAAAACATGCAGCTGACGCCATTTTATTCAGTCTTTCTTGCCACGCGGTGCCTGAAGCATCAGCAGTTCACAAGTGCCGGTCGGCCGACTCCTGAAATTTTCGCATTCGAGTTTCAGAACCGAAGTCTTCAAACTAAAGCTAAGTACCCCATTGGGGAAACTTTTTCTTGCTCCTTACCGATGTCAGTAAAAGTTAATAATTGCATTACTTGTGGGAAGCAAATACCTCATAAGGATTTTCATTTGTACTGTATTCCTTGCCTAGGCCCAGATCATAACGTGCCTTGCTGTTGGTTTTGTGCTAGATTTAACCAACGCACTATTAAGCGTCGGTATAGTTTTGCTGCTAAATATTTTGGATCAAGATTTAATTATCCTGAAATGTTGTCTGTTAGCAATCTGACTACCAGAGTTCACAAAAAAACGCAAAGAAACAGAGACAGACAGTCGAGGTCCAAAACAGATGAAGCTTCTCCTAAGCCAGTCGCTGGTTCGCCGGTACTCAGTGAGGCGCTTTCGCAGCCCCTGATACCCGCTACTTTTGAGTCACAGGCCTCTACCGAGACCCATTCAGAGTCCGGTATGCCGTGAAATTCTCAGAGTATTGAACCCGCGGATGTCTTTCCCCTGGACGGGTCCAGAGCCGCTGAGCAGGCACCGGCTTCTGAGGGTGTTTTCAGGCCTCAACATTTTTTATATAAAACCGACGCCAGCCTCAAAAACAAGGTCAAAAACATATTCTATGTCTAAAAAACTGACGCATGAACCATGTTCTCAGTCCCCTATGCCTAAAAAACAGATGATTAAAATGGCTGAGGACTTAATTACCTTGGCAAGGCACTGATTATGAATCTTCAGATCAGGTTTCCATTTCTTCTGATTCCTCTTCTGATCAGGAATTTTCTATTCCACCCTATAAGGATTCTGATGCAAAGGAATCCATCCCATCTGCATCTCCTCTTGAGGATTACTCTTTTGGAGAGACTTTGCATACTTTAAGGGAACATTTTCACTGGGAGAGTCAGGACTTCTCTGAATCAAAAAAGAGGCTTAGGGATTTCCTTCTTCTTCCTCAGCATAGGCCTTTGGCTATACCTCGTGTATTAGACATTGTTGATGATGTGGCTCCTGATTCCCCTACCTCGGACTCCTAGTAAGCCAGACAGATATTACAGGGTTCCTGACTCCCATAAATTTCTATTCAAAGATCCTGCTGCTGATCCTGAGACTATTTCACAGGGTCCCAAGGGTGTAAAGGCCTCTACAGCCAAAAATCTCTACCCCCTCTGATAGAGATTCCAGAGCGCTGGATAGCTGGGGAAAGAAGGTTTATATGTCTGCTACCTTGGCAATCAGAGCCTTAAACTGCCAGTTTCATATGCTTAAATATCAACAGCATGTTATGGTTTTACTGAAACAGAAAATTATGTTGATTTCTGATTGTGTGGAAAAAGAGTTACAGGAATTATTGCATTCAGCAGAACAGGTTGGAAAGCATACTTTGCAATGTGGTTTTGATTCCTTGGAGGCCTCTTGCAGGGCCGCAGTTACTAGATCTGTGATTAGAAGGCATGCCTGGCTCAAGGAGCAAAATCTGCCTAATCATGTTAAAGCTAAATTGTTGGATGCCCCCTTGCAGCATGATACTCTGTTTGATAATAAGGCAGAAGAGGTTTTAAAGAAAATGGAAGACAAAGCTAAATCTATGCAAACTGTAAAATATTTCTTGCAAGTGCAGCCACCCAGGTTCAGTAGGCATTGGCCTACTAAAAACTGGTCCTTTCCTGTGTCCAGCAGAGCCGCTCAAGGCAAATTCAGGTGCTCAAAAGACTCCAGATATCAATCACAGGTCTCTTACAGGTCAAAGCAATGGGGTGGCTCCACCTCCAAATCTGGATGAAACAAAGCACAACCCTACAGTAAGCAGTCTCAGCGACTTTCCTCTACCATCACCAAGCACTTATCTTTTGGCAGCCCCCTTGGGGGTGGGAACTAGCACTTCATGCTCAAAATTAGCAGTTAATTACCCAGGACAAATGGGTATTGAACATAGTATCCCAGGGGTACAGATTTCATTTCCATACTTTGCCAATTCCAAATGGATGGCCAGATCTGCCACAAAATCAGTGGGCAGAGGCTCAGAAACAAATTATGTCCCTCATGGATATGGGGGCTATTCAGCTAGTACCAGAAAAGGAAGAAGGATAAGGATGTCCTTCATGGATGCATCTGCAGTCATAACAAGTGGGTTGTCCTGTCGTCAGGCATCCCTGCAGTCGGCCGGATTCCAAAGTCCGGGTCCGGCTTCGGCTGATGTCGCACTCCACCCGACGCCATCTCTGTTGGTCTTCGGGTATAAAAGCATCAGCCGACGCCATTTTCCTCAGTCTTTCTTGCCGCGTGGCGCCCGAAGCAGAAGCTGTTCGCAAGTGCCGGTCGGATCCAGAGATTACTTCTACCGAATACTACTTCGAAGACTTCTAAAGCTAAGTACCCCGTTGGGGACTCTTTCTTGCCTCAGCCGATGTCAGAAACAGTTAACAATTGTTTAACCTGTGGGAAACAAATACCTCATAAAGATTTCCACTCTTACTGTCTGCCTTGTTTAGGCCCAGCCCACGACGTAGCAGCCTGTTCGGCCTGTGCCTCTTTCAACCGACGAACGCTTAGGCGTCGGTCGGAGTTTGCAGAACAGTTTTTCGGTTCTGATTTTGCGTACATTATGCTGTCGGATCCTCCGACTACCCCCAAAAAACGCAAAGATAAAGACCGACACTCGCGGTCCGCGGTTTCGGCCGAAACCACGGTAAAGCAAACATGAGTGTCTCGGTTTCGCCGAAACCGAGAAAACTGCTCAAAGTACAGCTGAACCTATTCTTACAACTGAGGCCCCTGCTACAACTCTTGAATCGACCTCAGAAATTTTACCCACTACGGTGGTTGACTTATCAGACACCATCCCCTTGGATGTCTCTACCCCAGCACGTGGTGCTGCTAGGCCTCCAGCTGCCATGTCCATTAAGGCCTTCGCCAGGGCTAAAGCAGCCAAGACTACTAAAACAGTGCCTGTTAAACCCCCCACATCCAGGCCCTCTTCTAGTTCTCAAATGCTTTCTTTGGCAGAAGATTTAATTTCTTTAATTAGAGGATCTCAATCTCATCCAGACAGGGCCTCTCAGCCCCAGAGAAGAGACCTAGGGCAGAGCCCCTGAGCCAGTGTCTTCTGATGATTCTGCTGATGAATCAGACATAACTGACCAGCCTGAGGCTCCCTTCTCCAATTTTGAAGATTCTGATGCTGAAGAATCCATTCCAGCTGCTGAAACCTTGCATGCCATGCGAGAACAGTTCCAATGGCAGCAACAGGATTTTTCAGACTCCAGAAAAAGACTTAGGACCTTTCTGCACCTCCCACAGCACAGGCCCTTAGCTATACCTCCTGTTCTCTCTGTGGTGGATGATGCTTTCAATGATGTTTGCTCCGCTCCAGATTCTTTACCCCCAGCCCCTGCCAAACCAGACAGATTTTACAGGGTGCCAGATACTCATCACCACCTTTACAAGGCCCCACTTGCAGACCCAGAAACTATATCCCAGGGTCCCAAGGCAGTAGCCGACCACAGCTAAAAACCCTATTCCTTCTGAAAGGGAAGCAAGGTCACTAGACAGATGGGGTAAAAAGGTCTACACTTCAGCTACTCTCTCAGCTAGAGCTTTAAACTGTCAGTTTCACATGATACAATACCAAGAGCTTATGCTTGATCAGTTAACTAAAAAACTAACCACTGATGAATCTCTTGATAAGAAATATGTAATAGAGATGGTAAATAACATACAACAGGTTAGCAACCATTCCTTAAAATGTGGCTATGATGCACTGGAGGCTTCATTTAGATCAGCCATGACAGGCACAGTGATAAGAAGGCATGCATGGCTAAAGGAACAAGCTTTACCGGATCATGTTAAAGCTAAGTTGCTAGATGCTCCTATGGACAAGACAAGTTTGTTTGGTACACCTGCCCAGCAGGTTATGAAGAAAATGGAAGAAAAGGCAAAATCTGTTCAAACTGTTAAAGATTTCTTGCAGGTTCAACCCCAAGGTTTAGCAGGAACTGGCCTGCCAAAATTGGTCCTTTCCTGACTCCACAAAATTTCAAAGGGGCAGGAATAGACGCTCCAGAGGCAGAAACCAATCCAGAGGAGGTGCCTACAGAGGACGACAGTGGCAAGGTAACAACAGAGGCACAGACACAGCCACTGCCACTACATCAGCACAACCACAGTGACTTAATCCTAAATCCGCCTACCAGGGAACAAATAGCAGCTCCTCTAGGCGGAAAGTTAACCTTATTTTCAAAGAACTGGCACTACATAACAAAAGACAAGTGGATTTTACAAACCATAGATCAAGGTTACCGGTTTCACTTCCACACTTTACCAGTCAAAAGAGGAATGCCAAATCTACCTCCAAATCAAAAACAGAGGCTCTACGCCAGATAATGGAGTTAGCAAACATGAGAGCTGTGGAAAGAGTGCCAACAGCAGAACAAGGAAAGGGGTTCTACTCCAGACTATTCCTAGTTCCAAGAAAGGAAAAAGTTGGAGACCAATTCTCGACCTGTCCACCTTAAATACATACATCATTGTCCCAAAATTCAAAATGCTGACCCTACAGCAACTTCTTCCCATGCTGGGCAAGGAGTCTTGGCTGGTAACTCTAGATCTCAAGGAGGCATACCTGCACGTCCCCATTCGACCAATCTGCAGAAGATACCTCAGATTTCTTGCAGGATCAGAGCACTATCAATTCTCAGCATTGCCCTTTGGCTTATCTACTGCCCAGAGTATTCACAAAATGCCTGGCATCAGTAATCGCCCATTGCAGACTACAGGGAATTCAAATTTACCCATACCTGGACGACTGCCTGCTACAAGGGGACAACAAAAGCAAGCTGACAACAGATTTACAAAGGGTCATTTACTTGCTACAAGGACTGGGAAACACAGTCAATTTACAAAAGTCAAGGCTGATACCATCCCAAACAAGGACATTCTTGGGCTGAATTGGACACAGTACAACAAATGGCATTCCTGACTACAGAAAAACAAAAAGAACTTCCTCTTTACTTCTTGGCACTAACAAAACTGAACAAGTTAACAGCAAGAAAAGTTCTGCATGCCTTGGGCTTCATGGCATCATGCATAATCTTGGTCCCATTTGCCAGACTACATATGAGGAAACTACAGTGGTACCTAAAGAATTTATGGTCCCAACACAGACACAGTCTAGAAACAGAAATCCCACTAATTCCATGCTTAAAACAGGAGTTCCTATGGTGGGCTCAGGCATGCCAGTCAAACCCAGGCCTACCCTTTCGCAGATGTCAACCAAGCCAGACCATCACAACAGACGCTTCAGACCTAGGATGGGGCCCACATGCTGGACAAATGCGTGCAAGGATTGTGGACACAGGATCAACTTCACCTGCACATCAATCTAAAAGAAATGCTGGCAGTAAAACTGGCAATCCAAAAGTTCAAACCATTTCTCAAAGAGGGCCAGTTGATGATAAGGACAGACAACACCACAGTCATGTGGTACATCAACAAACAGGGAGGCACTCATTCATACCCCTATGCAGAATGACCTTGGAGCTGTGGACCCTGGCACTCAGCTACAACATTCAGTTACAGGCAATATTTGTACCGGGAAAGACAATACCCTAGCAGACATATTAAGCAGAACCACTTCGGATGCCCACGAATGGAAGCTGCACCCGGACATCTTCAAGACCATCTCAAGAAATGGGGAATGCCACAGATAGACCTATTCGCATCACCTCTCAATCACCAGCTCAAAAATTCTGCACAAGGACATTCCACCCACTAGCATGGAAAGTGGACTCACTCTCCTTCAACTGGAAAGGCCTAACAGCATATGCATTCCCACCTCTTCCTTTGATACACAAGGTACTACTAAAAATCAAGGAAGAACGCCCAAGGATAATCCTGATAGCTCCAAACTGGCCAAGACAACACTGGTACCCACTACTGAAGAGCATGTCTCGAACAATATGTGGCCAATACCCTGATGCCTTTGATGTTAACTCAGAACAACTACAGCATCATACATCCAAACCTAAAACGCTGCAACTGACTGCATGGAACATCACATAGCAGCAGCTAATCCAGAACTTTCCCAAAGAGTTAAAGACATTATTCTTGAAGCACGCAGACCTTCAACAAGAAGGAACTATGCTGGAAAATGGAAAAGGTTTGTCATTTGGAGTACGGAAAGAGGAAAAGATGTGTCAAACATAGATATGCCTAACATTCTGGAGTATCTGGCCGAACTTCTTCATTCAGGCCTGTCCTACTCCTCCATCAAGATACATGCATCAGCTATTTCAGCAGAATACAGCTTTGATCCACCTGTTTTTCGCACCTTTGCTCAGGCAGTTCCTCAGAGGAATCAAGAATGTAAAACCTCCAAGGAAACCACCATTACCAGCTTGGGATTTAAACTTTGTGCTAGAAAAGTTGACACTATCACCCTTTGAACCAGCAGCAACAGCAGACCTACAACACCTGTCATGGAAAACTGCTTTCCTACTGGCAATTACTTCAGCAAGGAGGGTTTCAGAACTACAGGCCTTAATGGCAGTGCAACCCTTCCTAATCTTCCACCAAGATAGTGTCCATGAGGACTAATCCTACATTTATGCCCAAGGTGGTATCCAGAGTGTCTTTAAACCAGGCAATCCACCTACCTACCTTCTTTCCCAACCCACAAAACAGAGGGAAAGAATACTGCATACCTTGGATGTACATAGACAGCTACGCTTACTACTTGGACAGAACAAAAATAGCAGAAAGACTGACCAACTTTTTGTAGCCTATGCAACAGGAAGGGAAGGAAAAGCTATTTCCAAACAGACAATCTCCAAATGGATAGGAAATTGCATACGATACTGTTACTCCTTCCATGGAAAACCAATTCCACAGAACATAAGACCTCATTCTACAAGGGCAACAGCCACTACCACAGCCTTCTTACGAGGAGTGGCAACCAAAGACATTATTGAGGCGGCTACTTGGACCTCCGTGCATACATTTGCCAAGCATTATAATTTGCCTCTATATTCCAGATCCCGAGCAGGGTTTGCCACTGCTGTACTGCAAGGGATCCTAAACACACCATAATCTACTTTTATCCTCCTCCCTAGTTGGCTATGGTATTCTACCCACTTGTTATGACTGCAGATGCATCCATGAAGGACATAGTACAGTTTTGTACCTACCATAAATGTAGATGTCCGAACTGGATAGCATCTGCAGTCAGGATTACCCTCCCTCCTTCCCTCTGTGGTACTCCTAGGGTGTTTACCCTCCTAATAGCTAGCTGTTGGGGAGTCTTTATGGTGTATTTGTTTGTATATATGTACATATATGCTTATTGTTGTGTTTACCTCTATCTATTTGGAAACATTGGCATCTATCCAAATTTTTAGCCTGCAAGAGGGCTACTGGCATCTGGGGCAAGAAACACTGAGGAAAATGGCGTCGGCTGATGCTTTTATACCCGAAGACCAACAGAGATGACGTCGGGTGGAGTGCGACATCAGCCGAAGCCGGACCCGGACTTTGGAATCCGGCCGACTGCAGGGCTGCCTGACGACAGGACAACCCACTTGTTATGACTGCAGATGCTATCCAGTTTGGACATCTACATTTATGGTAGGTACAAAACTGTACTTTTTTATTCAAGACTTTTCCTGGTACCCAGAAAAGACAGTTAGCGTCCAGTACTGGATTTATCGATTTTGAACACGTTCCTGGACATTCCAAAATTCAAAATGTTGACTTTACAACAGCTACTGCCTATGCTGGGCAGGAACGCTTGGTTAGTGACGCTAGACTTAAGCATATCACAATAAGGGAATCATGCAGAAGATACCTCCGCTTCAAGGCAGGTTTTTTTGCATTGCCAATTCTCTGCACTGCCCTTTGGCTTATCTACTGCGCCCAGTGTCTTTACAAAGTGCCTGGCACCAGTAATTGCATACTGCAGACAAAGAAGCATACAAATTTATCTTTATCTGGATGACTGTCTCATTCAAGCAGAGGCCAGGACACTCTTCTTTAACATCTGGCTTTTGTAAAAAGGCTTCTAACATGCCTAGGGTACACAATAAATGAAAAGAAATCCCAACTGGTACCCTCTCAAATAATTACATTCCTGGGAGCAAACTTGAATACAACTGCCCAGATGGCTTACCTTACGCCAGACAAACAAAGGCAACTGACAATATACTTCAAACAAATGGTAACACAAACCCAGTTATCTGCAAGACAAATTCTGCAAGCTTTGGGATTCATGGCATCCTGCATTCTACTAATTCCATATGTGAGACTGCATATGAGGAAACTTCAATGGTACTTAAAAAGTTTTTGTAGCCAACATGGTCACAGTCTGGAAACAATGATTCCTCTCATTCCCTGCTTACAACAGGAATTTCTTTGGTGGGTGGAGACATGTCACCAAAACAAGGGACTGTCATTCACTCTACCCCCTGCCACCCAAACCCCAACTACAGATGCATCAGACTATGCTTGGGGAGCCCACCTGGCGGGGAGATACATTCAGGGCAAATGGAGCCCAAAACAAATGCATCTGCATATCAACCAGAAAGAGATGCTAGCTGTTCAGAATGTTCTGACAGCCTTCAAGGACTTACTTCATCCAGGGCAACTACTGATAAAGACGGACAATGCCATGGTTATGTGGTGCATAAGCAGGAGGTACACATTCCTACCCCCTTTGCAGACTAGCCATGGCATTGTGGAACACAGCTTTGACTTACCAAATACATCTTCAAGCTCAATTACTGCCAGGAAAACAAAATACTCTGGCAGACAACCTAAGCAGAAATCTTATGGACCCGCACGAATGGAAACTGGATCCACAAATCTTCAGCGTGTTAACACAGAAATGGGGGAGCTCAGACATAGATCTATTCGCCTCTCCCTAAAATTATCAGTTGGACAAATTCTGCACAAGAATTCATCACAAAAAAGCATGGAACATGGATTCCCTATCCTTCAGTTGGAAAAACCTATCAGTCTATGCCTTTCCCCCTCTGCTGCTTCTCTTCAAGGTCTTACTAAAAGTCAGACAGGAAAAAACAAAAATGATCCTAGTTGCTCTGGACTGGCCTCGCCAACACTGGTACCCACTTCTAAGGAATATGTCTCAACTTTCCCCTTGGTACTTGCCTCAAATACCTCATCTACTGTCTCAGCAGAACAATCAAATTCTGCACACTCAGCTCCAAACTCTGAGCCTTGCAGCATGGCTGATCATTTAATTATTCAAACAACACCTCTCAGTAAATCTGTGATGGATGTCATTTTGGAAGCCAGAAGGCCTAGTACTAGAAAATCTTATGCTGCAAGGCCTTATAGCCGCTCCTAATGCTGTTTAGTTCCATCCTCCCATTCATAGCTTTGGGATTCTACCCAAATGTAATGACTGCAACAGTGAAACACAAAGAACATAGTATAGTTGTGTACACTTACCATAAATGTTACTCACCTGCCATCCCCCTTTTCTATACCTTCTCTTTCCTTCACTATATACTAAAGCCTTTGTTGTGTATTCGCTGTTAGATGAAGGTAAAATTTATGTTGCTAAAAGTGCATTTACATTTATTTCTGTTTATTTATATATATATATATATATATATATATATATATATTTTTTTGCTCCCCATTTGGGGGGCACCTGACATCTGGGGCAAGAAAAACTGAATAAAATGACTTTGACTGCAGGTTTTATACCCTTGACGTCATGGAAGAGGAGACAGCAACTGATGCAGGACCCAAGACTTTGTTATTCAGGCCGATTGAGGGCAACCTGCCAACAGATTACCCAAATGTAATGACTGCAACAGTGAGTACACTCAAACATCTACATTTATGGAAAGTGTACACAACTGTACTTTCTGTGGAGTTTCCACCCTTATGTAGTGGGATAGTATAGAATTCCTTCCAGATAGAGGGAAAAATAGATTCTTGGATTGAGCGGTTTATTAGAATGGAGACAGGAAGAGCCACAGAGTTAGCAGCAATTCTTAGGAATTGGGAAGGTAGGTTATCAGGGGCGGGGGAACAAGGTTTGAGTTTACTAAGGAGAGTTTTAATATAACTAACAGATACAGGTTTGAGCAAGAAGGGGTCAGAGAGGTTAGAGGAGTCAGATTGGGGGTATGGAAAAAAAGTGTGTGTGGTAATAGAAGTGATAGTACTGGAAGTGGAATTAGAGGTGGGGTTGGGAATATTAAAGTTGTTAGGTACAAGTGTAGAAATGGTATCAATAAAGTAGTAATTAAAATGAATGGCGGTATCTGAGGGAGATTGAATGGGAAAAGGATTGGGGATTGTGGGTGAGCCAGGGTTGAGAAGAGTTTTTATGGCTGACCAGAACTTCTGGAGGTTAGTAGGTTTCAGAGATTGATCAGAGAGGTAAAATTTTCTTCTGTCCTGGTTGACTTTTTTTTTTTTTTTTGTAAGGTTTCTAAGTTCCACGTAAGATTGAAGGAAGACAGATTTGTTTTTTTGATATTGTTTCCAAGTGGCATCTCTTTTATGCATAAGGTGGAAGGTTTCTTTGGATAGCCAGGGGGCATGAACTTCTGACCAGGATTCTGAATTTTCTGTTTCCTCTGATGACCAGGATTTACCCATATCTACCAATGAGGATTCTGATGCTGAGGACTCTATTCCCTCTGCCTCCCCCCAGAGGATTTCTCTTTTGGTGAAACCTTGCATACTCTCAGGGAGCATTTTCATTGGGAAAGTCATGATTTTTCATATTCTAAAAAGAGGCTTAGGGATTTCTTACTCCTGCCCCAGCACAGGCCTTTAGCCATGCCTCCTGTACTAGACATTGTTGATGACGCCTTTTCGGAATCTAGCTTGGCTCCTGACTCTTTATCTCCTGCTGCCAGAAAACCTAATAGATATTACAGGTCCCTGACTCTCACAAGTTGCTTTTTAAAAATCCTACTGCGGATCCTGAGACCATTTCACCGGGACCCAAGGGCATTATGGCTACAACTGCCCAAAATCCTACCCCCTCTGATAGAGAGTCTAGGGCGCTGGATAGATGGGGTAAGAAGGTATACACATGTTCTTCGTTTTCCATTGCTGCAGTCCTTACTATTGGGTATAGTCCGCATCCAGTCGGCCCGAATACCAGAGTATAAGGCTGACGTCGGTCAGGGCGCATTAGACTGACGTCAGTACGTCAGGGTACTAATGCGCATGACCGGCGCCATATCCTCAGTCTTTTTTGCCGCGTGGTCCGATGCAGAAGCAGTTTTGCGAGTGCAGGTTGGCGTTCTGAAATATTTCCGAAACCGGAGTTTCAGACCGAATCAGAGTTGGCTAAGTACCCGTTGGGGAACATTTTGTTTTTCTTGCCTCAGTATTTAACCGGATGTCAGAAAAAGTGAATAACTGTATTTCTTGTGGGAAACAAATACCTCATAGGGATTACCATACATTGTGTATACCTTGTTTAGGGCCTGAGCACGACGTTGTTGGTTGCCGCTCTTGTGCTAGGTTTAACAAACGCACTATTAAGAGGAGGTTAGACTGTGCCAGATTAGTGTTTGGGAAGCGTTGTAATTATAAAATGCCGCCGGATGCTCCGCCGCCCAAGAAGCGCAAGGACAAAACAGCGAAGCCTAGGGTTGATGAACCGCAGTCCCGGACGCCGGTTCTTTAGGTGGCTCAGTGGAGCCAGAGGTTTTGCCAGGAGTTTCTATGGAGTCTCAGGCAGAAACTTTACTGTTACAGGATGTACCCTCTCAGGAGGCAGGCCAGGCTGAGGGGGCTTCTCAGGTAACTATTCTTCCCTCTTTTCCCACAGTAGTTAGAGCCTCTCCTTCTGTTGCCAAAACTTCTTTTAGAGGTAGGCCAACTTCAGCTTCAGTAGGGGCTTCTCCTAGCCTTTCGGGTTCTGTACCTAAGAAACATATGCTTAAAATGGCAGAAAATTTGATTACTATGATTAGAGGTTCTATGGGCCCTCCTGATAAGAGGCCTAGAGTTGAACCAGAGTTTGACAGTTTTGAACAGGGTTCAGGGGCTTCTGAGTCTTCTGCGGAAGATTTGCAGGAGTATCCTCATTATTCTGATTCTGATGTGGATGATGCCACTCCTTCGGCTTCTCCTCCTGAGGATTTTTCATTTTCAGAGACTCTGCATTCCATGAGGGAGCACTTTAAATGGGAAGGCCAGGATTACTCTGATTCCAGGAAGAGGCTTAGGGAATTCTTGTTTTTACCCCAGCATAGGCCCTTAGCTATACCTCCTGTGTTGAATGTGGTGGAAGATGTTTTTGCAGAGGCTTCTCTGAACCCTGATTCTTTGCCTCCTGCTCCTGTTAAACCTGATAGGTACTATAGGGTGCCCGAAGCTCATAAGTATTTGTTTAAGAGTCCTAGGGCGGACCCAGAAACTGTTTCTCAGGGGCCTAAAGGTGTTAAGGCCTCTGTGGTTAAAAATCCTGTTCCCACTGACAAAGAGGCAAGGGCGTTAGATAGGTGGGGTAAGAAAGTGTATACTTCTTCCACTCTAGCCATGAGAGCGTTGAATTGTCAGTTTCACATGCTGAAATATCAAAATTATCTCCTTTCACAATTGAAATCTAAGGTGGATGCTTTGGCGGAAGGTATTGATTGTAAAGACTTGCTGGATTTACTTTATGTGTCTGAACAAGTGGGCAAGCATTCTTTGCAATGTGGTTTTGATGCTGTGCAGGCCTCCTCGAGGGTGGCTGCCACTAGTTCTGTTCTTCGCAGGCATGCCTGGTTGAGGGATCAAAATTTGGCTGAGCATGTTAAGACAAGGATTTTGGATGCTCCTTTACAGTCTGATGTGTTGTTTGGTTCACCTGTGGAAGCAGTTTTAAAGAAAATGGAGGACAAAGCTAAGTCTATGCAAACTGTTAAAGATTTTTGCAGGTACAGCCAAGTTTAGTAGAAATTGGCCTGCTAAGGGGTGGACATATCCTGCTTATGATTCCCAGTCTAGGGGTAGGTCTAGACGTGGTAGGGCAGGGCTCAAGGTTCTTTTAGGCCTAGAACAGGAGTTCACCTGCTCAGACTTCTGGTGAGGGCAGGAGTCAGTCCTTTCAGAACAGACCCAATGACCTGCCTTTTCAGCTGCCAGTAGATTCTCGTCTGGCAGCTCCTTTGAAGGACGACTCTCTTTTCAAAGAAAATTGGGATTTAATTACTCAAGACAGATGGGTGTTGGACATCATTCAGCCAGTCCCTGTATCAGAAAGGGGCCTAGGATTTTATTCTCGCATGTTCCTAGTATCAAAGAAGGGGAACACGTGGAGACTGCTTTTGGATTTATCTCTCCTCAACACTTATCTGGACATTCCCAAGTTCAAGATGTTGACGTTACAACAGCTTTTACCCCTGCTGGGCAAAGATCACTGGATGGTAACTTTAGATCTCGAGGAAGCTTACCTTCATGTGCCTATCAGGCTGAGTTACAGGAAGTATCTGCGGTTTCGAGCTGGAGATTCTCATTATCAGTTCTCTGCATTGCCCTTTGGCTTATCTACTGCCCAGAGTATTCACAAAGGTTCTGGCTCCAGTGATAGCTTACTTCAGGCTACAAGGACTTCAAATCTATCCTTATTTAGACGACTGCCTGATTCTGGCTCAAGAAAAGGAAGACCTTCTACAGCATCTGGAATATCTTATAGCAGTGCTAAGATGCCTAGGGTATTCTGTGAACGAAATAAAGTCCAGTCTAGTACCCTCTCAAGACATGTGCTTTCTGGGTGTGAGACTGAATACAGCAGCCCAGATGGCCTTTTTAACCCCGGACAAACAAAAGAGTCTATCACTTTACTTCCATCAACTATCTCATCAGTCCGTGCTGACTGCAGAGACAGTCCTACAAGCATTAGGGTTCATGGCATCTTGTATTCTGGTGCTTCCCAATGCCAAACTGCATATGAGGAAGTTACAATGGTATCTCAAAATGTATGGACACAGCACTGCCAGTATTTAGACACTGTCATTCAAATAATACCTTGCCTTCAAAGAGAATTTTGTGGTGGGCTCAGGAATGTCACCTAAACAAGGGACTCTCTGTGACCCGGCCAGAGGCGAGTCAGATTTTACCGACAGATGCCTCAGACATTGCTTGGGGAGCTCATCTAAATGGAAAGTGGATACAAGACAAGTGGCCTGCCAGACTACAGCATCTACATATCAACATGAAGGAGATGTTAGCAGTCCAGTTCGCATTGCTGGCTTTCAAGGAGTTACTTCTTCCAGGGCAGGTGTTGATTCTAACAGACAACACAACTGTCATGTGGTACTTCAACAAACAAGGCGGAACACATTCTTATCCTCTATGCAGGCAAGCAATGTTTTTTGGGAGACTGCCGTACGCTTGCACCTAACTCTTCAGGCAAGGTTTCTGCCAGGAGCACAGAACTCCTTAGCAGATATGTTAAGCAGACAAATCATGGATCCCCACAAGTGGAAACTGGATCTTCATGTATTTCAGAAATTGACAGTGTCTTGGGGAACTCCAGACATAGATCTGTTCGCTTCTCCACTAAACCACCAGCTGCCACAGTTTTGCACAAAGGGGTTTCATCACACAGCTTGGAAAGTGGATGCTCTGTCTTTCAGTTGGACAAACCTTCATGTGTATGCCTTTCCACCTCTGCCTCTTCTTCCAAAGGTACTGTTAAAGGTCAGACAGGACAGGCCAAGGATGATTTTGATAGCTCCAGATTGGCCTCGGCAACACTGGTACCCTCTACTACGGAGTCTGGTAAAGAAGCCTCCATGGCCTTAACCTTTGATTCCACATCTGTTATCCCAGCAGGACGGTCATCTGCTCAATGTCAAGCTTCACTCTCTTCATCTGACAGCCTGGCATATTCTGTGTTGAAACACGGCAGGTCTCAACTTCCTCAACAAGTTTTAAATGTGATTAGGGAAGCTAGAAGACCTAGTACAAGGAAAGTGTACGCAGCAAAATGGAAGAGATTTTTATTTTGGAGTAAAGCAAAGAATTTGGAGATTTCTGAGCCTAATTTGAGTATGGCTCTTCAATATCTTACTGAGTTACTGGACAAGGGTCTGTCCTTCTCTTCCATTAAGATTCATGCTGCAGCAATCTCAGCTCACTATGATTGTGACCCACCATTGTTTTCGCATCCTTTGTTCAAGCAGTTTCTTAGAGGGGCAAAAAATATAAGACCCCCACATAGAGCTCTTACTCCTGCTTGGGATCTCAATTTTGTGTTGGAAAAACTTACTCTACAACCTTTTGAGCCTGCGGCTACTGCTGAATTGCAATATTTGTCATGGAAGACTGCTTTTTTGTTGGCTATTACTTCTGCAAGAAGGGTGTCTGAGTTGCAGGCCCTTATGGCAGTCGAGCCCTTTTTGATTTTCCATAAGGATAGGGTATCATTGCGTACTAATCCTTCCTTTATGCCTAAGGTGGTTTCTAGTGTGGCTTTAAACCAAACTATTCATTTGCCTACTTTTTATGCAGACCCCCAAAATAAAGGGGAAAAGATTTTGCATACTTTAGATGTACACAGGCAATTGCGTTATTACTTAAGCAGGACTAAGGATTTTAGGCAGTCTCAGCAGTTGTTTGTTTCCTTTGCTTTGAGTTCGCAGGGCAAGCCTGTGTCAAAACAAACTATTTCTAGGTGGATTGGCTTTTGCATTGCATTTTGTTATTCCCATCATGGCAAGGAGGTTCCAGCTGGGATTAGGCCTCATTCCACTAGGGCTACTGCCACTTCAACAGCATTTCTACGGGGTGGCAACTAAGGATATTTTGGAAGCAGCTACTTGGAGTTCAGTGCATACTTTCTCTAAGCATTATCACCTTCCTATCTACTCTAAGTCTAGGGCTGGTTTTGCCACAGCTGTTTTGCAAGGCATGTTGTCAGCTCCTGCTTCTTTATGATTTGCCAGCCTCCCTTACCTCTGCTTTGGGATTCTACCCAATAGTAAGGACTGCAGCAATGGAAAACGAAGAACATAGTACAGTTTTGTACCTACCATAAATGTAGATGTTCGAGGATTCCATTGCTGCAGTCCAATTTACCCTCCCTCCTTCCCCTCTGTGTTTAGGGGTGGTTGTGTAGGTGAGTTTACCTGCTTATATTTTTGTCTTTATTGTTCATGTTTTGGTGCAGGTATTTTGGGCCTTGTCTTTTTAGGGTCTTCTGACATCTGGGGCAAGAAAAGACTGAGGATATGACGCCGGTCATGCGCATTAGTACCCTGACGTACTGACGTCAGTCTAATGCGCCCTGACCGACGTCAGCCTTATACTCTGGTATTCGGGCCGACTGGATGCGGACTATACCCAATAGTAAGGACTGCAGCAATGGAATCCTCGAACATCTACATTTATGGTAGGTACAAAACTGTACTTTCTGCAACTTTGACCATTAGGGTCTTAAACTGCCAGTTTCATATGTTAAAGTATCAGCAGCATATTATTGGATTGCTTAAACAGAAAATGATGTTGATTCTTGATTGTACTGAAAATAAGGATTTACAGAATTTAATGCATTCTGCTGAACAGGTTGGAAAGCATACATATTTTAAGTCTTTTTTGCCAACTAAGGATTTGATACTGTTCTAAAGGTGGACGTGATTAAAAGTTATTTTTGCCAACATCCTACGGGCTGGTTCCTCTCACTGTGGATCTACTGCTTTAAGTACTTTTGCTTTGATTTTGTTTGTTACTGGTTTGCTTGTTTCTATCCATGGCAGAGGAAGCAGACCAAGGGGACTATGCTAATACACCACAGCTACTAAAAACGCCGGGTGAGGATAGACCGGTAACATGCTCCGAGTTCAATAAGGTTTTAGATGTATTAACCCAATTAACAGAGGTGTTAAACAGCAACAGAGGCGGGACTTCCTGCCCACTACCTGGCAACCAAGAACAGGGTCAAGAGCAGAGAAGAGTGCTTGCAATCCATGAAACAGCTGTTCCACGAGAGACAACGCAAAATGATCCAAACCAAGGATTTTTTTTCCAGTAGGCAAACTGGATACAACTCTGCAGATGCAGTTCCCATGCAGCGACCGACTGAAGCTGATGCTCAACACAAGCAGTTCAGTTTTAACGCTTGGGCGGGCCAGCAATTCTGGTTCAAGCAAGGTACTGTTTCTTTCGACAAAACTGACATTGAACAACAATTTAACAACTTAAAAGAGAGACTATATTCGTACAAAAGTAATCAATTAGAGATAAATTATTTGAGAGAATGTGTTAATGTAGAGCAGGTTCCAAAAGGTTTACGTTTTAAATTCCCCAACAACGTGCAGCCAGGAATCATCTATTATGACAAGCTGTGTAACATTTTTAACAGGGCTGGGCTTCAGGTATTAGAAGTGATGATTGAAGAATATGAAGTGAAGGCTGATAGTCTTTTAAAAGATTTGAATGTCTTAAATGACAAATTAGTTAATGACACTAGTTTTATATCTGTCAAGAAGAACTATGATAATGTATTTAATGAAGTGGATCAGTTCTGTATGAAAATTTTGAACAGGAAAATCAATAAACTGGAGAGGGATCTCAATGAATATAAGGAAGGGTTAGCATACCCAGTTATAGTGAAAAATAAATGGAAAGATGATCGTAACAGGGAGGGGGTCCAAGTTAACACACATAGGAATGTATATGTACAACCTCCCACTGAACCACCTAGAAGGAGTGAAAGGTTAGCTGAAAAAACTAGAAAGAATTCACACCAGGATTTTCAGTTTCCCCAGGACAGGCCTGGGGGGAGAGGGGGGAACTTTCAACACCAGAAGTGGAGGAAGTCATAGATGTGTAGGGATGATTCACAGTTTGGAACTCAACAATTTAAATTTTGTAGCTCCAGAGGAGTGTGTAACCATCAAGGGATATACAATTGTAAAGGAGAAAAATTTCTTTGTATACAATTTTACTGAAATTGAAATAAGGAAAGAGTTTTTTGATTTGTTTATTAAAGGTTTACATTTTATCCCCTCCCGCCCTTTTGACTTGGCAGAAGCTTTAATTGACCTTAAGTTATTTATAAGGCAGCTTAATTTAACTTTGAATTTTAATGGACAACCATGTACAAAAACTACATTAGTTAGAGCAAGTACTTTTAACCCCCCCCACTCATCCATCCCTCAAAGTGTTTGAAGAGATGGTAAGTAAAGAAATAAGGCAAATTAATTCCACAAACTCATATAAAACACCATCCAATATGGGAACAGAAGAGACAGCTCTGATATAACTGCTCAAGAGAGAGGGATGTAGAATTATGAAGCCTGATAAAGGGGGTGGGTTGGTTTTGATGTACATGCAAGACTATGAGACGCATCTTTTTAACATGCTACAGGATTCTGAGCAGTATGAATTGCTTTCCAGAAATGAGATGCACTTAGCCTATTCTAAAATTAATTATACTTTAATGGACAACTTACTACAAGGAGTTATTAACGAGAAAGCTTATAATTATTTGCATGTCAACAAACCCAAGATACCAGTAATTTTTGGGATCCCCAAGACACATAAAGGCCTTGAACCATTGAAATTCAGACCTATTGTGTCAGGTAAAGGTGGTATCCTTGAGCCTTTGGGAAAGTTTGTTGACTGCGTGCTGAAGAAGTTTGTGACAGCACTGGATTATATATGTAAAGATTCTTGGGATTTCCTTAGGGGTATTCAGACGCATCTTTTTCAATCTAATTTACTAATGATAACCATAGATATTGTGTAGTTATTCCCTAGTATCCCACACCAGGTTGGTTTAGATTGGTTTAATGAAATCCTGGTCAAAGAATCAGGTCTAGGGGCTAACACTATTAATTTACTGGTTGAATTTATGGAGATCATATTGGAGAATAATTTTATGTTTTTTAATGGAGAAATATATAAACAGAAAAAGGGAGTGGCGATGGGTGCGCCATGTTTCTCCCTGTATGCCAATATAGTTTTGCACAGATGGGAGCAAAAATATATTTTCTCCACTAAATGGGTGGAATGTATAAAACATTATACCAGGTTTCTAGACGACATAGGTTTATTGTGGAGTGGAACAGAAGATCAATTTTTGGAATTTTTTGAATACATTAATTCTACTACTCCTTTTTTATCTTTTACACACACTATTAGTAATGAAAAGATGAATTATCTTGATGTAACCTTACTCATATTGTTCCAACAATAGGTTTACATCTAAATTGTACAGAAAACCTACTTTTTCTAACGCATATCTTCATTTTACGAGTGGACATCCATTTTATCAGAAAAAAAGGTATAGTTAAAGGCCAAATGATAAGAGCTTCAAGAATGTCCAGTACTTTGGAATATGTTTTGGAAGAGTTGGCATTATTAAAAAGGATGTTCATAGAAAGAGGGTATCCTGAATCTCTGATAGGTTAAAAAAAAGAGGTTCTTGACAACAGGGAGGGTAGATATCCCTCTTTGTTAGGTTCAGATCAGGCCCATGAATCAACATCTAGAAATGACCAAAGTGCGAGTTATTGTAATAACTACACGCACACTTTCTCTAACAACTCCCAACAAATTGAACAAGTGATTTCTAAATTTTGGCCAGTTTTGACAGCCCACGAGCAGTTAAAAAAACATATCCCAGAACATCCCCGATTTACCAGACATAGGGACACTAATATCAAAGAATTATTTGAAAGGAATCAACCCCAAGGGAGAATGAATAACAATAAAAATTTGAAGAAGGGCACGTACAAATGTGGGATGTGTAAACAGTGCACAGCTATTTTAAATAAACGTTCTTTATACATCCCCTCAAGGAATTTTCATTTTCTAGCTAATATTTACACTAATTATGCAACAAAAGGGGTAGTCTAGCTGGGTTTTTGTACTAAATGCTTTAGTTTCTATATTGGTAAAACAGAAAGATCTTTAAGAGGGAGAATTTATGAGCATTTGTATGAGGTCTCGAGGAAAAAGGAAACTAACGCCTTCTATAAACACTCTATTATGTGTCCAGACATGCAAATTAATTTCATAGTATTAGAACAAATGCAAGTGGATGGTAGAGGGGGAGACTGGGAGACACGATTAGACTATAAAGAACTCCTTTGGCAGCTTAAGTTAGATGCTGCTAGTAGTCCAGGTTTGAATGATAACATTAATATAAGTAGTGTCCTGAAATTAAGAATGGCTAGATTGTGAGTAAGATTTATATAAATAGTAGATGAATTCTACTCAGAACCTGTCACAATATTTGTTTTGATTTTTAAATGTGTTATCTATTTATATATATTTATGTATTATTTATTTAACATTTTTAACGATTAGATACAGGTTCTTGAGAATTCAAATACATCTTTTATATTTACAATTTCAAAAATACTAATATTTTTTTCCTTTGCACACATTTTGTAATATGAAGTTTAGTTGGACAAGCAATGATTAGAGCAATGTACGTTCTGTAAAACGAACATTTTAGCATAAAGATTTTTCGTTAAAGTTTTTATTTTTACATAATTTTTATGGAAGGTTTTACAGTGAATTAGCTGGTTTAGCCAGGTTAGTATGGTATATTAAGTATAATATTTATTTATGATTCAGTCATTAAAAATCCTGTAACATTTTTTAAATTGATTACAGCTTTAAAATTTGATTATGCATTCAAGTCACATGTTGGTGGAGAGTTACATATAAACGGATTCATTTCAGTGTATAATTCATCTTGATAAAGCTTGTTATTGAGCCAAGCGAAAGCGCTTGATTTGATATTGTTTTAACTGTGGATGTGATTTTAAGTCTTTTTTGCCAACTAAGGATTTGATACTGTTCTAAAGGTGGACGTGATTAAAAGTTATTTTTGCCAACATCCTACGGGCTGGTTCTTCTCACTGTGGATCTACTGCTTTAAGGTTGGAAAGCATACTTCGCAATGTGGTGTTGGTTCACTAGAGGCATCTTGCAGGGCTGCTGTCACTGGGTCTGTACTTAGAAGGCATGCTTGGCTTAAGGAGCAATCTTTTCCAGATCATGTTAAAGCTAAATTGCTGGATGTTCCCTTAAATCAGGACTGCCTGTTTGGCAACAAAGCAGAAGAAGTTCTTAAAAGGATGGAGGAAAAAGCTAAACCTATGCAAACTGTTAAAGATTTCCTACAAGTACAACCTCCGAGGTTTAGTAGGCATTGGCCCTGTAAAAATTGGTCCTTTCCTGCCTCTTCCAGGCCTTCTCAGTCCAAACCCAGAACCAGCAGAACACCCAGGCTTCAGTCCCAGGGTACGCACAGGACTAAGTAGTGGGGGGCTCCCACTTCCAAATCAGGGAGTAGTAAGACTCCCCCCTATGGTAAACTGTTTCAATGACTTAACTTTAAAACTTCCAAGCACTTCTCAACTGACTGCTCCTTTAGGGGGAAAGATTGCTGTGCAGGCAAAAAACTGGGAACTCATTACCCAGGACAAATGGGTTTTAAGTACAGTTTCCCAAGGATACAGATTTCACTTCCACACGTTACTAACCCCAAACGGGTGGCCAGATCTACCCCCAAATCAGTGGGCAGATGCTCAAAAACAAGTACTCTCTCTCTTAAGCATAAAGGCTGTTAAACTTTACCAGAAGAGGAAAAGGGACAAGGTTTCTACTCAAGACTTTTCCTGGTATCCAGAAAAGACAACTCATGGCATCCTATCCTGGATCTGTCTATCATAAACACATTTTTGGTGATTCCAAAATTCAAGATGCTAACTCTTCATCGGTTGCTCCCTATGCTAGGCAAGGACGCCTGGTTGGCAACACTAGATTTAAAGGAAGCATACCCGCACATCCCAATCAGGGAATCTTGCAGAAGATACCAACGCTTCAAAGCAGGCTACACGCACTATCAGTTCCCTGCACTGCCCTTTGGCTTATCTACTGCACCCAGGGTATTCACAAAGTGCCTAGCTCCAGTCATTTCATTGTGCAGGCAAAGAAATATTCAAATATACCCATACCTGGACGATTGTCTAATTCAGGCAGAAAGCCAGCACATACTTTTGAATAATCTGGCCTTTGTACAGAAGGTGCTAACTTGTCTGGGGTACACCATAAACAGAAAGAAAGCACACCTGGTACCCTGTCAACAAATTATATTCCTGGGAGCAAGCTTGAATACAACTTCCCAGATGGCTTTCCTCACGCCAGAGAAACAAATTCATTTGACAACCTACTTCAAACAAGTGGCCACAAAACCCTTGCTATCTGCAAGGCAAATACTACAAGCCTTGGGGTTCATGGCCTCCTGCATTCTTCTAATTCCATATGCAAGACTGCATATGAGGAAACTACAGTGGTGTGTAAAAAGCCTATGGTGTCAACATTTTCAGGATCTAGAAGCAATGATTATTAGGAAGGAGGGAAGTTTCTTTGCTTACCAG
The DNA here is from genome assembly GCF_019279795.1 of Protopterus annectens. Classification (NCBI taxonomy): domain Eukaryota; kingdom Metazoa; phylum Chordata; order Ceratodontiformes; family Protopteridae; genus Protopterus; species Protopterus annectens. Next base: position 692,484,631 of record NC_056747.1, on the reverse strand, counting down.
TGGGAGTGGGAAGCACTGAGCGGCCTTTTTGTCCGATTTGGTGAAGTTTCAGCCAGAAACTAGTAGTCCATTGGTCGTTTTGGGCCAATTCCTAGCTCCCTTCAGCCCCCTGCTATAAAACACGCTAAACTGTACTGCTGATCTAACCAGCATATCCTATAACTGAAAAGTTCATCTCTACTTGATTCCCAAGTAGACTATTCTCTATCTGTAAAGCCTAGCACTTACTCCTACAGTACTTGCACCTTGATAAAGCACTCTTATTATAGATAGTACCCCACCAGCCCAAAACCCACTTCCCGGAGTCCTTTGAAAGTTCTTTATCTACTACTTCTAGTATGTCGAGGGATCAGTTGCTAGTGTCCTCTCCAGCTCAACTGGTGAACCTGGGAATATTGAGGCAATGTTACAATTGCCTCATGTACACAGACAATCCTCTCCTTCTCCCACAAAACACAAATACATGCGAGAGATGCAACTATACGGCCAAACTGGAGGCTGAGCTCTCTCAACATAGGACTGGCAAGACCAGACAGGAGGAGAAGGCAACCACACACAATACATACCCAGTCACACATGGTACCATCACAACTTCAAATCATACACATACTCACACAAAGACATACTCGGAGGCTCTGGTCAAAAATTTACCAAAACAGCAGAGGCCACCAAAGCAGACACCCAAACAACTACCACCTCACGACCCAACACATGCAACACATAGACCACACAGTCAGAGTGTCAAACAGTCACAGCCCTTAAGGCCAAACAAAATGCCAGACACACTTGTCATTGGTGATTCCATAGTCAGACACACTGACGACCCGCTCACCAGACTGAGTAAGGAGAAGGTCACAGTAAGCTGCCTGTCGGGCGCTAGAATCCGCTACATAACGCAAGCACTCAGGTCTCTCAACAGCAGGTACAAGTACGACTCAGTCATTGTCCACGCTGGTGTCAACGACCTGAGACGTACCTCCTTGGACTACATGAAAAGGGACGTCGAGGAGCTGTCTGATTATGTAGCCCAGGCAGGTATGACCCTGACCTTGAGCAGTATCCTACCTTCACCTAGAATGATGCCACAATACAGTGATAAGATGATCAGCTTTAATAATTGGCTTAAATTCTGGTGTCATTCAAAGGGGATCCAATGTCTGTCTGCCTGGGATGACATGCTGGACAAGCCACGCTGCTTCGCAAGGGACGGCTTGCACCTGTCACCCTGGGCTTCGGATATTGGCAAAGGCTCTTGCCACCCCATAGTGCCTTTTTAGGCAAGGCTCAAATTCTAAACCTACCACCCTAGAACACCAAAAAGGAAAAAACTAAGGGTAATGCTGCTCAATGCCAGAAGTCTCAATCTCAAGATGCACGACTTTCGAGGCCCTTCTCAATATGGAGAACATCGATGTCTGTGCTGTGACAGAAACCTGGTTCAAGGCTCCTGAGAGCACCCCAGCACTAACAGGTTTCACCTCATATCATACGTTCCGCCCCAAAATCCGGACAACACCAAGAAAGGAGGGTGTCCATATTCATAAAGGACACCCACACCTCAAGGTTGGTGGCAACGCACGATGCATCTGAGACCATCCAGGTGCAATTAACCATAGGCAAGACTGCTCTGCAATTTGTAGCATGTTACAGGCCACCCTCTCAAACTCAGGAACCTCACATGGCCTTCCTGAAAACATTGGAGGGATAAATGTATCTCCAAACACCATCATACTAGGTGACTTCAACTACCCTAATATAGACTGGGAACACTACTCAAGCCCGAACACTCTAACCCAAAGATTCCTGGAGTTCATAAACTCAAATGCCATGGAACAACTAGTCACCATCCCCACAAGAGGTGAAAACATACTTGATCTCATCATCACGAACATGGGATCAAAATGTTCAACACCGGAAGTATACCCTCACTGGTGAGATCAGATCATAAACTAATCTCGCTGGAGGTCCTCATCCCGCCCCCACCTGAAACAAAAAAGACCACAGTGAAAAACTTCTCAAAAGCCGATTTCACACTTCTAAAAACTAGTGTGGTCTCCTTTAAGGCCCCTGAGCCAGTGGTAAACATTACTCAAACCGCTGAATCACTTACAAATGCCTTCTACCAGCACCTACAGGACTGCATGGATCAGGCAATCCCAAACAAAACTAAGACTCTCTGTACCAAAGGCAAGCGTCCAGTCTGGTGGACCCCAGCCATAAACAAGCTCTACAACAAAAGGAGGAAGCTACTACAAGATAGAGCAAAATCCTTGAAAGGTAAGACACCTTTGATCATTATAAGTAAAAACTAAGAGCTCTCATAAAATCATCCAAGGCAAATTTTGAGAGAAAAATCGCCAAGGACTCTAAAGACAATCATAAGGCCTTCTTTAGCTATGTTAGAAACCTAGGAGGAAACTCCCAGATATGCTCAGAATTAGTTCAAAATGATGTGAAAATTACTGAACCTACACACATTGCTAACATACTGGCTGACAGGTTCAGTGCAAACTTCTCCCCTCCCCAAAAGGAGAGATATCTATTCCAGAGGATTGTAGCCCCCAAACATCTCCAACGCCCAGGTGAGAACTGCCCTCACTAAGGCAAAAACACAGCGTCCATGGGACCGGATGGTGTCCCGGCTGTGTGCTTCATGAACTCAACGAGGAATTAAACCCACAGTTAGGACAGCTGTTTAATCTTAGCCTCACCTCAGGATACGCACCCAAGGAGTGGCGCGGCGACTGTGGTCCCACTTCATAAGGGCGGTGCCTCCACAGACCCTGGAAATTACCGCCCATTAGCTTGACAAGCCTTATCTGCAAAGCCATGGAGAGGATCATAATGGAACTCATAAATAAAGACACAGGGAACTTGCAGACTTTGGATCCAACCCAGTTTGGCTTTGTCAAAGGCAGATCCTGCCTCTTAAACTTGGTTGACTTTTTCGAGACAGTCACCAAGGCCATTGATGAGGGAAAGGCAGTCCATACAGCCTACCTCGACCTGGCAAAGGCCTTCGACACAATACCCCACTCAGGTATCATCGAAAAACTCATCAGCTTGAATGTAAACCCATACATCACAAGATGGGTTGCAAACTGGCTAAGCGACAGAACCCACAGGGTCAGAGTTGCTGGAGCCATGTCAGACTCAAAGCCTGTCACAAGTGGTGTCCCACAGGGCTCAGTCCTGGGTCCACTCTTGTTCGGCATCTACTTTTCTGAAGTACAAGCAAACACAGGAGGGTTATGGCTGACAAAGTTTGCAGATGACTGCAAACTGGCCATAGTCGAAAACACATCTGACACAGATATCCTCCAGAAGGGCCTCACAGAAACGGATAACTGGTGCCAGAGCCATGGCCTGAAGTTAAACGCCAAAAATGCATAGTCATACCCTTCGGGAAAAACAAGGTTACCCCTAGCTACCATATAGGTGACAATCCACTGAGCACAGAAAAAGTCATCAGGGATCTGGGGACCCAAGTTGACAGTAGTCTTCGCTTGACACTCATGTTGCTAAAGTAGTTAGGAAAACCTTCTATATCGCCCACCTGATCATGAAGGGATTCACATCTAGATCAAGGGAGGTCATCGTCCCCTGTACTCATCACTCATTAGACCTATGATTGAGTACAATGCCCGTTCGAATGTATCTGACCAGACACCTGATGCAGCTTGAAAGGCCCCAAAAGTTCCTCACCAAAAGGATAAAGGGTCTCAAAATATGTCTTATGCTGCCCGACTGAAAGAACTCCAGCTTTATTCAGTCTCATACCGCTTGCTCAGAGGTGACCTGTGCCTGACATATAAGGCCATGTCAAACCCAGATTTGATGAATATGCTTCACCTCAAAAATCTAGATCCCTCAGAACCACAAGGGCGGAGACTTAAACCTTGACACGGTTATAAATAGAACGTGCTGGAGGGACAGATTCATCACCCAGAGACTCCCTATGCTGTGGAACAAAATCCCAGTACATGTGAGGCAGAGCACCTCGCTGGCCTTGTTCAAGAGGAATCTTGACCAATGGATGGGAGATCGCAGATATACCCCAGGGATTACTTCAGTGTCACTGCTTGACAGAGGCACAGAAAAATGATAGGCATAGTTTTTATTCAAACTAAAGGGGTGGCGAAAGCCACATAACTATGGGCTAGGCTTATAAATGCCCTTGGGCAGATAGCCTAGTATGAACCTATGAACCTATGAACCTATGATTCCTATCATACTTTGCCTATGCCTAGAGTTCCTTTGGTGGGCAGAGGCCTGCCACCAAAACAAGGGACTACCATTCACACTACCCCCTGCCACCCAAACCCTTACAACAGACACATCGGACTATGCATGGGGGGCTCACCTGGCAGGGAAGTGCATTTAGGGCAAATGGAACCCAAGTCAAAGGCACCTGCATATCAATCAAAAAGGAATGTTAGCTGTACAGAATGCTTTGACAGCCTTTAAGGACCACATTCTTCCAGGGCATTTAATGGTAAAAATGGACAACACCACCATTATGTGGTACATAAATAAGCAGGGGGGTACACATTCTTACCCCCTCTGCAGACTAGCCATGGCATTGTGGAACACAGCCCTGTGCTACCAAGTGCATCTACAAGCTTAATTCCTGCCAGGAAAACTAAATACACTGGCAGATGAACTAAGCAGAAACCTCATGGACCTACAAGAGTGGAAACTGGAACCAAGGATTTTCAACATGTTGACAAGCAAATGGGGGAGCCCAGATATAGACCTGTTTGCCTGCCTCCCCCTAGAACTATCAATTGGACAAATTTTGCACTAGGACTCCCCACAAACAAGCTTGGAAAGTGGATGCTCTGCCCTTCAGATGAAAAAAACCTATCAGTTTATGCCTTTCCTCCTCTGCCTCTGCTCTCCAAAATACTACTGAAGATCAAACAGGACAGACCAAGAATGATTTTGATTGCACCAGACTGGCCATGACAACACTGGTGTATCCCCTCTTGCATAGTGTGTCACTATTGGCCCCATGGCACCTGCCTCAGACTCCTACCCTATTGTCTCAACAGGAGAACCAGATTTTACACCCTCAGCTCCAAACACTGAACCTAGCAGCTTGGCTAATTACCTAATCTCTCCTTTACCATCCCTCGATAAACCAGTGATGGATATCATTTTAGAGGCAAGGAGGCCTAGTACTAGAAAATCTTATGTTGAAAACTGGAAAAGGATCTGTGCCTGGAACCAATCTCAAGGGATGAGTACAGCACTGCCCAATTTACCTCAGATTTTACAATACTTAACTGAGATGCTTCACAAGGGCCTGTCTTTCTCCTCCATCAAAATTCACTCCTCAGCCATTTCAGCGCATTATAACAGAGGACCTCCCCTCTTCTCTCATCCATTGCTCAAGCAGTTCCTCAGAGGGGCCAAAATTTACGATCACCAAGGAGAGCTCCAAATCCAGCTTGGGACCTTAACTTTGTATTGGAGAAACTCACTCTTCCTCCTTTTGATCCAGCTGCTACTGCAGACTAAAAATTCCTTTCTTGGAAAACAGCTTTCCTTTTAGCAATCACTTCAGCAAGAAGGGTATCTGAATTTCAGGCCCTCATGGCAGTGGAGCCTTTCATCATCTTTCATGCAGACAGGGTGTCCCTCAGGACCAATCCTTCCTTCATGCCCAAGGTGGTATCCAGTGTGGCCTTTAGTCAGTCTGTTCATTTGCCAACCTTATTTCCTAATCCACAAAACAAAGGGGAACGGATACTGCACTCTTTAGATGTGCACAGACAACTTAGATTATGCTTGGACTGGACTAAACCTCAAAGGAAATCTGACCAACTGCTGGTGGCATTTGCTGCAGGGGCAGAGGGGAAGTCTGTTTCAAAGGAAACCATTTCCAGATTGATAGGCCATTGTATTCATTTCTGCTACAAGCACCATGGAAAACTTATCCCACAGGTGATCAGACCCCACTCAACCAGGGTTACATCTACCTCTACAGCCTTTCTCAGAGGCGTCCCTACCAGGGACATCCTAGAAGCTGCTACCTGGAGTTCTGTACATGCTTTCACCAAGCATTACCATCTGCCAATTTTCTCTAAATCCATAGCTGGCTTTGCCACTGCAGTCTTGCTGGTCCTAATGCTATTTAAATTCCTCTTCCCATCTTTAGCTTTGGGAATCTACCCAAATGTGATGACTGCAACAGTGAAACATGAAGAACATAGTACAGTTGTGTACACTTACCATAAATGTAGATGTTCAAGTGTATTCACTGTTGCAGTCCTGGTTACCCACCCTCCAACCCCCTTACTCCTTTTGGCTATACCTCTACTCTCCTTTACTATGCTCAAAAGCTTTTTGGTGTATTTGCTTTTTTGTTGGAGGTATTACCTAGTGTATTTATAGAATGAATTGCTTCCCATTGGGGGGGCACCTGACATCTGGGGCAAGAAAATCTGAGGTAATGACGTCGGCTGCATGTTTTATACCCCTGACGACCTGACGTCACGGAAGAAGGGACAGCAACCAATGCAGGACCCAAGACTTTTGTTAATCAGGCCAACTGAGGGCTACTGCAAGCAGATAACCCTAATGCGATGACTGCAACAGTGAATACACTTGAACATCTACATTTTTGGTAAGTGTACACAACTGTACTTTATGTGGTACATCAACAAGCAGGGGGGCAACCCACTCTTTCCCACTCTGCAGGCTAGCCAGGACACTGTTGAAACATGGCCTTGGACATGCATATTCATCTGCAAGCTCAATTCCTGCCAGGCAAACAAAACTCTCTGGCCGTCTACTTAAGCAGAAATCACCTAGACCCACACGAATGGCAATTAGACCCTAGCACTTCCAGCCTGCTAACCCAGAAATTGGGGATACCAGAGGTGGACCTCTTTGCCTCCCCCTACAATCACCAGATCAGCAAATTCTGCACCAGGACACCTCACAGCAGGGCATAGAAAGTTGATGCCCTGTCCTTCCAGTGGGTAAACCTCTCAATCTATGCTTTTCCCCTCTGCCACTTCTTTCAGGAATGTTACTCAAGATAAGGCAGGACAGACCAAGGGCAATCCTGATTGCCCCAGACTGGCCATGCCAGCACTGGTACCCACTACTGCACAACCTGTCACCGGTGCCACCATGGCATCTACCTCAGATCCCAACCCTCCTCACTCAGCAGGAGGGACAGATCCTGCACCCGCAGCTGCAAACCCTGAACCTTGCGGCCTGGCTTATTCCTTGAAATCTCCCCCAGTGACCAGCCTAAGCAAGCAGGTACTGGAAGTCACTCTGGAAGCCAGAAGGCCCAGTCCAAGGAAGTCCTATGCTGATAAGTGGAAAAGGTATTGTTCCTGGATTCATTCTAAAGGAGCGGACACAGCTCTGCCCTCCTTACCTCTAATCCTGGATTACCTAACAGATCTACTCCACAGAGGCCTTTCCTTCTCTTCCGTTAAGATCCATGCCTCTGCCATCTCGGCTCATTACAACACTTAGCCACCTCTCTTCTCTCACTCTGTCATCAAACAGTTCCTGAGAGGGACCAGTAATTTAAGGCCTCCAAGGAGAGCACCCACCCCTGCTTGGGACCTTAACGTTATACTTGAAAAGCTCATGCCCCCCCCCCCCCCTTCAGCCCGCAGTGTCAGCAGAGTTAAAATTCCTCCCTTGGAAAACAGCCTTGCTTCTGGCCATCACTTCAGCTAGAAGAGTGTCTGAGTTTCAAGCACTTATGACTGTGGAACCCTTCATTATTTTTCATGCTGACGGGGTATCCTTAAGACATAACCCTACTTTTATGCCTAAAATGGTATCCGTTGTAGCTCTCAACCAATCTATCCATTTGCCAACCTTCTTTCCTAATCCTCAAAATAAAGGGGAAAGGATATTGCACTCTTTGGACATGCACAGACGGCTCAGATTCTTCCTTGACGGGACTAAGCCCTTCAGAAAATCTGACCAGTTACTAGTCAGCTTTGCACCAGTGGCAGAGGGCAAGGCTATATCTAAACAAACTATCTCCAAATGGATAGCACACTGTATCCACTTCTGTTACAAACACCATGGGAAACCAATCTCTCAGGGGGTCAGAACACATTCCACTAGGGCAACTTCTGCCTCTACAGCATTCCTCAGGGGAGTCCCTACCAGGGACATTCTGGAATCTGCTACCTGGAGTTCTATTCATACCTTCACCAAGCATTGCCACCTGCCTATCTTTTCCAAATTCAGGGCAGGTTTTGCTACAGCAGTACTGCAGGGCATACTAGCTAGCCCCAACTCTTCTTGACTGTCTTCACCCATTCTTCAGCTTTGGGAGTCAACTCAAGTGTGATGACTGCAACAGTGAAACACGAAGAACATAGTACAGTTGTGTACACTTACCATAAATGTAGATGTTCTATTGTATTCACTGTTGCAGTCCTGGTTTCCCACCCTCCAGCCCCATTGTCTCTCTCTCTCTTTCCCCTCCTCTATCTCTATTACTCACCCCTTACAGGGCTATTGGTATTTACTTTTTACTGGTGGTGTTTTTTCCACCATAACTTAGCTCCCTATTTGGGGGCTCCTGACATTTGGGGCAATAAAAGCTGATGTAATGGCATTGACTGCCTATTTTTATACCCCTGATGACCTGACGTCAGTCCTAGAGCGACAGAAACCATCGCGGAAATACTTAGTCTCTGGTATTCAGGCTGACTGAGGGCTATCTGCAGGCAGATAACCCAAGTGTAATGACTGCAGCAGTGAATACACCCGAACATCTACATTTATGGTAAGTGTACACAACTGTACTGTGTCTACGTTCAACATGCTCACCTTACAGCATCTCTTACCCCTCACCAAAACTTTATGGCATCCCTGGATCTGAAGGATGCTTTCCTTCACATGCCCATTCACCCCAGCTACAGGAAATTCCTGCATTTCTCAGTATGTTGCTCACATTTTCAGTTTTCTGCATTGCCATTTGGGCTCTCTACAGCACCAAGAGTATACACAGTGTGTAGCCCCACTTATCACCCATTGCAGAATGCAGGGCATTGAAATTTACCCCTAGACGACCTCCTTATCCTGCACCAGGACTATCACTCCCTGTCCCATCACTTAGACATGGTAGCCAGCATCTTGGAGGACCTAGGTTTCACAGTGAATGTACAAAAATCCAAAATGACACCAAGTCAAGACTTGGTGGTCTTGGGGTGCAGGATAAGGAAGCACATGATGTCAGCCTTTATCCCCTGCCAGAAGGTGGAATCCCTCATCCACTACTTCCAATCTCTCACTCCTCTGCCAGCCATCTCAGCCAGGGAGTTTTTGAGGGTCTGGCCATATGGCCTCCTTGATTACCTTGCTTCCCTTGGCCAGGTTGTATATAAGGAAAATCCAGTGGATCTTGAGTAATTTGTGGAGCCAAAACACACATACTCTGGATATTACACTCCCTCTTCTCCCATGCCTGAAAAAGGAGCTGTCATGGTGGATCTCCAACATTACCCTCAGTCAAGGGGTACCCCTGCAGATCCCTCCTCCCACACAACACCTCTATACAGTTGCATCAGATCTGGGTGGGGGAGCCATCCCGCACAGCAACAACAGTCAGAACAAAGTCCAGGGAGAGTGGTCCACCCAGAAAAAAAGGGACCACATCAACATAAAAGAACTGAGGGCCCTTCTCTTTGCACTGCACGTTTTCCAAGAGATTCTGCTACCAGGCACCTTGAAGGTAATCACAGACAATATGACTGTTCTGTGGTATGTCAACAAGCAGGGAGGGATAAGGTCTTATCCACTCTGCACCTTGCCAATTTAAATTTGGTCCCTAGTGGCAAACTTTCACATACACCTGCAAGCTGTATACATTCCCTCAACAGAGAATGTGATGGCAGATGCCCTCAGCAGAACCTTAGCCCCCTCTCACAAATGGATGCTTGACAGGGAAGAGTTTTTGGATTTTATTCACAGGTGGGGTATTCCACAGGCATATTTGTTTGCTTTCTCCTAGAACAGGCAGATGCCCCTCTTTTGCATGAGAACTCCACATTCACAAGCTTGACGCCTTCTCTTTTTCATGGGAAGGTATGTTCCTTTATGCCTACCCCCCTTCACACTGATTCAAAAAGTCATTCTGAAGATTCAGAGGGACAAGCCAAAAATCCTGCTGGTGACCTCCCTTTTGGCCAAGACAGCATTGCTTTCCCCAACTAGTTCTGTTAGCCAAGGGTAATCACCACAGGTTACCTCACCAATTCGACCTACTCACACAAGTCAGGGGATCCCTCACAGCCACAGGTGCTCAACCTCAAACTGACCTTATGGGTGAGAACATTTTGATCCCCTTTAGACACCTGTATTCAGAGGACGTGCTCAATGTCCTGCAGGAGGCCAGGAAACCTAGTACCAGGAGAAATTGCTTATCTAAATGGAAAGGATTTTCCAGGTGGTGTCTTAAAAACAAACAGGACCCATTACTTGCTCCAGTATCTATGGTCCTTTCTTATTTGTGTAAGCTGCTACATTCTGGACTGACGTATTCTTCTGTAAAAATGCATTTGTCAGCCATCTCCACTTGTCTCCCTTTACTACCCCCATTGACATCCAGGCTAGATGTAAAACTTTTTAAAAGGGGTTCTTCATGTAAGACCTCCTCATAAGTCTATTCCTCCATCCTGGGACCTAAATTATGTGGTGGAAAAACTCATATTACCTCACTTTGAACCAGCCTATTCAGCATCTCTTAAGTTATATACTTGGAAAACAGTTTTGTTGGTGGCCCTTACTTCTGCCAGGAGGGTCGACGAAATCCAAGCCCTTATGTCCACTCCCCCTTACCTTATCTTCCACAGAGATGAGGTCTCCTTCAGAACCAATCCTTCCTTCATACCTGAGGGTTAATGAGCTCTCCTTGAATCAGACCAGTAATCTACCTGTTTTTTTCCCCTCAGCCTCAGAACTCCTCAGAAAGGACTTTGCATTCCCTGGATGTTCATAGACAACTGAGGTATTATCTGGACAAGACCAAATCCGCTACAGTGCCTGACAATTGCTGCTGCAAAAGTTAACATAATCTCACCACCAAAGGAGCTCCTACAGCTGAATTTCACCTGCAGATGAAAAGCAATACCTGTATTAAAATCTGTGTAATGCAGTTTCTAAGAATCAAACTAAACGTATTTGTTTTCCCTCACTTACGCATTAGTGTGCTCTGTACTACAGTGCTGAATCTGCTGGAGGGACTCCCCCACCTCTACCTCCACCCACAGGCCTTATACTGCTGATGGTGAATCTAAATTAACACTTTAGCATATTTTACCCTGGCAGTGTAAAATTTCTCTAGAAAGGCATTAAAAGCCTACAACAGTAAAACTGAGTGCTGTGACAAGTATTTAGCATTCAAAGATATTGTCTTTGTATTCATAAATATTCTAACTCGCTGATCGTTTTTGGTGGTAAACCATTTGTGGGAGGTGTAACTGCATTCCATTGAAGTACCTGATAGTCCCTCTCCTCATCTCAGTGGTTTCTCTAGCTACTATAGCCTCATTTCAAGCCAAAGTTACTGCAGTACTGCCTTTTGCAGTTACCTTAGGTGTATATTAACAGCAGTCTAGTAGATTGTGTTACTGTCTTTAAAATTATAAGGACTTGTCTAACCTCCTGTCTTGCTGCAGTTTTACAAATTGTTTTCCTGGTACTTAATCCACTGTGGGCTGACCTGCTACACTCGGGCTTCACTCCGGTCACCTACCCTACCTCCAATCCCCCCACTACATCTACACTTGTACCTGGCTTACTCTACCTCCTCTGCTCATCCTCCTGTCCTGTACCTAACTGCACTATCCAATCACAAACATTTCTTCTTATACCATTTCCACCCACTTCTGTTCTAAATTCCTTCTCAAATCTCCTTCCCATCAAAACCTACCTATTCTCCACACTATTGTCACTACCTCACCTTACCATACTGCAAGATTTTTACAACACTAACCATGCTGTTTCTTTCCTGTATCACCGTATTCATCCTCCACCTCTCATTCCTAACATTCCCATTAGTTGCAATAATAAATAAGCACACCTCAACCATTACTTCATCCTCACCTATCAACCATCTTCCCACTAGCTACTCAAAAATCTCTTAAAGCTTATTTCCATTCCACTGTTGTATCTCCAAAACACTAAAAAATGTCAGGGTAATACTTCTACACATCTCTGCTAAAAATGCCATAATAAACACATCATCTTTCTCAACCATACATTAGTGTGGTAACATCCACCCCAACCCAGGTCCCAGTCAAACCCCAAACTGAAGAATGCATCCTAAAAGCTTAAAAGTAGTCACTCTAAACGTTAGAAGTGTATGCAACACAATCACAGATTTTTGTACCTGGATGACCCAACACAACCCAGACATCCTAGCCACAGCAGAGACATGGCTAAAGCCTGGAATAAAAGATGCTGAAATACTACCTCTGGGTTATATTAATATTAAGCTCAACAGAACACACAAAAAGAAACAGGTTGAGTAGCTATAATCTTCCCAAATATGCTCACAGCAACACCCTACAGTGGCGCAATCCCAAAATCTGAAGTAGGAGATTCATTTGTCTGCAACCTGTGGGTTATGGATCCGATATCGGATCCGAACCGGCATGGTTTTCCAGCTATGGATCCAAGCTCTCAGCTCCTCCCCTCACCCATAATGCCCTGCTCTACCCTCATGACCTCAGATCTCGTTTGCCGCGCTGGTGACTGGATGTGCATTCATAGCTCTCAGCTAAGTGGTATTTTATTACCTGTAAAATCAGAAAATTTTTTGGTTCTTTGAGTAATTCTGTGTGAAAGTTTAGGTTTCCCTTTCTGAAAAGTTTAATTTGAGTTAAATTAAGTAATTTTTTTTTTTTTCCCTCCCCTCGCTGTTGCGTAGAGTGTGTGTGTTGGGCCTGTGTGTCTTTTTGTTTTAAGTTACTTTAGTAGCTTTTAGTAGTTATAGATTATGGCTGACCAGCCTAAATCTATTTTTTCAAAATGCTCCGAGTGTGGCCATAAGCTCTCACCGGCTGATGGCCACACTCGGTGTGTTAAGTGTCTCGGGGTTGAACACCTCACATCTGGTTGTTCCATTTGTGCAGGGTTCAACCCCAGGGCACTGAGGGAGCGGAGGTCCAAGCTTGTCTTGGCGGGTCTTTTACCGCCAGACTCGGCTCCGGCCTCCGCTCCTTCGGGAACAGCTGTGGCTACGGTTGTTCCCCTGTGGCACCCTCCTGCTCCTGGGACTCAACCTCCCGCTTCTGGAGAGGAGAGGGATGCTGGTAAAGGACCGGAGGGAGAAGCACCACAAGCGCGGGCCGAGACCTCTGTTTCGCCCCGCCAGCCAAGCGGGCTTCTCCCGGCTCCGTCGTTCGGTCTCCTCCTTCTCGGCTCCGGTCCCTGTGTGCTTTTCACCGGGTCCTGAGGAGGAGGAGACCCGATCTCCGTCGAGGCTATCGAGGAGGCACTCCAGGCCTACCTCGGTAGCCTCGTCGAGATCTACTCATAGCCTTTCTGATGCTGATCTGGACCGGATGATGAGAAGGTTCATCCAGGCCCAGATGCAGATGGGAGTGCTCTTGCCTCCCCTCGGGAAGCTCAACACCCTTTTTTAAGCCTATTGCTCCTTCTCCGACCCGCTATCCGGGTTCGGAGCAGCTGGAGCCGAGCAGCTTCGGAGCCGGGGGTGGGTCGGCGCCGATAGTACTTGGTACTTCGGATCCGACCCTGCCCTCGAGTGCGTCGGACCCGACCTCTCGAGCCTGGATCCGAGCCGGATCCGGCGGCATCAGTGCTCCTTCGGCGCCGTCTGTGTCGGCCCGTACTGTCCCTTCGGATCCGGGCGGCGCCGGCTCCGGTCCACTCTTCGGATCCGAGGGGGAGCCGATTGTCGGATCCTTTGGTCGAGGTCGGCTCCCCTTCGGCTTTTGATGTAGTGGAGAGGGCTCTGTTGAGGGTCTCCGGACCCCGGCACTTGTTCCGGCTCCGTCCCGCGCTCCCTCTGCACTGGGCCAGGCTTCCACCATCCGGCCCCTGGGACAGCCCGTTTCTGTGCCCCAAGTTGCTCCTATGGAGCAAATTGGTGCTTGCGAGGACTCCTCTGACAGCCCCCCAGAGGATGTCCCTCGCAAGCATACGTGCAAAAGGAGGCACATTGACTCCCCCGAGTCTCTTACAGAAGACACGGACTTGGAGGAAGGGGAAGGCTCCCCACGGTCACCCCCCGAGGATGTCTCCTTTGGAGACATCATGGAAATGCTCCGTATAAGGGGGGGGTGGTCTGCCCCCAAGTCTTCCTCGGACGAGTCCGTGTTCTTGGAGGCATTTGAAACGGGCCCGTCTACCTCTTGGGTGTCCCCCCCTGCCGACCCCCTGGTGGACCTTATTACCACCAGGGCGTGGAAGGAACCGGACACCGTGGAGCCAATTCCCAAAAGACCTGATAGGATCCTTAGTCCGCCATCCGACCGGGCCCATTGGAGTAAGGGGCCTCCGGTAGATGCCATGTTGACGGCGGCCACAAAGAGGGAACTGGCTCAGGAGAGTCCTCAGTCCACCCACCGAGCAAGGAGTCTCGGATGATGGACCGCTTGGGGAAGCGGATGTTCAGTTCGGCGACCTTCTCGGTAAGGGCGCTGAACTATTTGGCACATGTCATTAGGATGCAGCGAGATCTTATTAAGGAATACGCTGCATCCCCCCCTGAGTCCATTTCGGAGGAGGACAGAGTTCTGCACTCCACCCGTATGGCCACTCTTAGGTCAGTTACAAATACTTCTATGCGGCTACTCTCCCATGCAACGGAAGGCGCCGCTAGAGCTGCGGGGACAGGACTGGTCACTAGACGTCAGGCCTGGCTCCGTCACTGCGATTTTTCTGAGCCCTTCAAAGCGTCGTTTGCGAACGCCCCCTTTGATGGTTCTGCTCTGTTTGGCAAGACCGTTCGCGAGACGTTGACCCAGAGCGAAAGGACGGGAAGACGCTGTCTGCCGTCGGAATCCGCTTCTCTGCACCCCAGAGGCCCTATTCTAGGAACCAAAAGGGTCAGAAGAAGATGTGGTTCCGGAAGTCGCAGCAGTCCCAGCCTGCTCCGGACAACCAGTCCTTCCGTGGCAGAGGAGGACAGGGAGGACGCCGCCCTAGAGGCAGAGGGGCTCCCAGAAACTTCGGGTCCAGGGAACCTTTCTCTGAACGGCCGCAGCAACCCTGAGGGTTGCCCGACTGCTCTACTCTGGAGGCAGTCGGGGACGTTCCGGGCACCTAGCGGCATGGGAGTCCATAACATCGGACCGCTGGGTTCTCCAAATCATATCCAGGGATATCGCATTCCTTTCCTTCACCTTCCAAAGTTGAAGTCCCTCCCAGACGCCCCACCCGGTCAACGGAGGCCGCTTTGGCAGAAATTGGCCATCTGCTAAAGAAAAGAGCCATCCAGCCCGTTCCCCAGACCAGATCGGATCAGGGTTCTACTCCAGATTCTTTTAGTGCCAAAAAGACGGGGAACTAAGACCAATCCTAGACCTCTCTCTCTTGAATCTGGCAGTCCCCAAAGAAAAATTCAATGGTCACTCTGCAATCTATTCTCCCCTTCTGGGAGAAAATCACTGGATGTGCTCGATAGACCTCAAGGACGCGTACTACCACATCCTGATGGACAGGCGCTCCAGGAGGTTTCTCCGCTTCGGCTGGGAGCCAGTCACTACCAGTTCGGGTCCTTCCCTTTGGTCTCACCACAGCCCCCAGGGTGTTCACCAAAGTATTAGCAGTGGTAGCGGCCCACCTGAGGCTTCAGGGGTGCAGGTCTTTCCCTACCTGGACGACTGGCTTCTTACCCCCAACAAGGCATCTACTTCTATTGGCGAGACTCCTTTCTCCATCTTGCTCCCTTTCTGGGCATCACAATAAATACAAAAAGTCCAACCTGGCCCACACAGCTCTTAGATTTTATAGGGGCCAGGCTAGACACAAGGAGTTTACGAGCCTTCCTCACTGCGGACAGGGTTCTAAATCTGCAGCTCCAGGTGCGGGCCATTCTCCATTCAAGTTCTGTTCCAGCGGAGTTGGTCCTGAGGGCTCTAGGGTCCATGGCATCGGCTATAGCACTTCTTCCTCTTGCCAGGCTCAATATGCGCATTCTACAGTGGACGCTCTTAGTACAGTGGTCATACCTTGCTCTCCACATGCATCATCCCATAGCGATCAGCAAGGCTTGCAAGCGGTCCCTCTTGTGGTGGCTCCACTTCCAGAATCTCCACAAAGGCCGCCCATTTTGTGCTTCTCCCCCTCTCGCCACGGTGACCACGGACGCCTCCCGCCTCGGGTGGGGGGGGCACTTTGCGGGCCGGACCGTCCAAGGCACGTGGAACGATTCAGAGACCTTACTGCATATCAATGTTCTAGAGATGAGAGCAGTGCTCTTAGCGTTGCTAGCACTTCAGGACTTTCTTCCCTTGGGAACAATTGCGATTCAATCGGACAACATGTCTGTTGTCTGGTACATCAACAAGCAAGGGGAACAAGGTCTTACCCTCTTTGTCGAGAGGCCATGAGAGTTTGGGAATGGGCAATCTCCACCAATCGCTTTCTCATAGCAACGCACATTCCGTATCGGCCCAACATCCTAACGGACAAGCTCATTCCCACCGTTCTGACCCCTTACGAGTGGTCTCTCAATTGTCAAGTAGCGAACGCATATTTGCACGGTGGGGAACCCCTTCATGCGATCTTTTGCTTCTCCCTCAAACACCAAGTCGACAGTTTTTCGCTCTAATACCTCCTCCGGAGGTACCCCAAGAGACGCTCTGGTGCATGCTTGGCCACCCGGTCTTCTGTATGCCTATCCACCCTTGCCTCTGATGCTCCAAGTTCTTCAGAAAGCCTCTCGGGTGGGTTGCAGAATGATTCTCATTGCTCCATTCTGGCCTCGACAGATCTGGTTCCCCTTCCTAAGGTCTCACTCGGTGAATCCTCCTTGGATTCTAGATCCCATCCCGGATCTGATTTCCCATCCATCCTGCATTCCTCCTCCGAATCTGGACAACCTGAAGCTGACCGCTTGGCTGCTCCAGTTCCACTCTTGATAAGGACTCGGTATTTCATCACCGGTTAAGGCAATCTTGGTGGCAGCTCATAAACCATCCACTAGAAAGGTTTACCAAGCAAGTGGAAACGCTTTCTCTGTGGGCGGAGCGGCAAGGCCTGAATCCCTTCACGGTTCCTCTTCCTTTAGTACTTGACTTTCTAACCACTCTCTTTAACGATGGTGCCAGCAGTTCCACAGTCAAAGTACAGCTGGCGGCAATTTCTCACTATCACATTGGCCATGACTCTAATCCTCTTATGTCAGCCAAATTGTGTAAAATTTTTCTCAAAGGTACTTTTCTTCTCAGGCCCCCTATAAAACAAGCAGTTCCTCCTTGGGACCTTTCTCTGGTCCTACAGGCCTTGACCGCCCCTCCTTTCGAGCCAGCGGCTACGGTGGATCTCAAATTCTTGTCCTACAAGACAGCCTTTTGGTAGCCATTACATCAGCCAAGAGAGTTTCTGAACTTCAAGCATTATCAGCTAAACCTCCTTACTTGGTATTTCATCCGGACCGTGTCTCCCTCAGGACCAATCCGTCCTTTCTTCCTAAAATCGCTTCTGAAGCAAACATCAATCAGTCCATTAACCTCCCTGTTTTCTTCCTAAATATGAAAACAAAGGTGAATATAAGCTACATTCACTAGATGTTCACAGGCAACTTAGATTTTATCTGAACAGGACAGCTGGTCATAGGCAATCCGACCAGCTGTTTATTTCCTTTGCAAAATTCAATTTGGGCAAGCCAATCTCTAAAGTTTCTCTGTCCCGCTGGATTTCACAGTGCATTTTATTGGCTTATCAAGCTTCAGGAAGGCCCGCACCGGAGGGTGTTCATGCCCATTCAACCCGGTCAGTATCTACCTCGGCAGCCTTCAAGGCTAGGATTCCTCTAGATGATATTTGTGCAGCAGCCACGTGGGCTTCATCTCATACGTTTATTTCCCACTATAAGTTGGATCTTGCATCTAGGTGTAGAGCATCCTTTGGCTCCGGTGCTCGAATATCCTTCCATGATGGCCGCCCAAGATTCAGGTAGCTGGGGACTCTGTCCCACAGGTTGCAGACAAATGAATCTCCTACTTCAGATTTAGAAGTTATGTACTCACCATAACGTTCCATCTGAGTAGGTGTATTCATTTGTCTGCAACCATCCCGCCCTCCTATCCCCCTGGCCTTTCAGTTTCCTGCATATTCTGTGTTACCCTTTTTAGGGTTTTGTTGCTTTGGCAAACTCGATCTGAGGTCATGAGGGTAGAGCAGGGCATTATGGGTGAGGGGAGGAGCTGAGAGCTTGGATCCATAGCTGGAAAACCATGCCGGTTCGGATCCGATATCGGATCCATAACCCACAGGTTGCAGACAAATGAATACACCTACTCAGATGGAACGTTATGGTGAGTACATAACTTCTAATTTTTGCAAATCAGAAATCCTAATCTCATTCCTAAAACTTAATAGAGCCGAGAGCATGTGCATTCCTGTGCTGTATATCCCCCTAAGGCAAACATTCCAGTACTTGAAAACATAGTATCCTGGATAGCACATACAGTCAGAAATTAAAGTATCCTCTCGGTGATGTAAATTTTCACTGGCAGTCTTTATCCACAAATTCAGCAATCAACAGCATGAACCTCTTCGGATTCACTCAAGTTATTAATATACCAACAAGACAGGGCAAAAATAACTCCCGACAATCTATCCTGTACTGGATTCTGGTTACCAACCCATCTAATTTTACCTTGGATACCCTTCTTGAAACAGTAAGAGACCACTTGCCAGCTAATACCCACAGGAGTATTACCCAACTAACAAAGAGACATAAGCTCAAAACTGCCAGTAATCTCTCCAGTTTCTTCAGGGAGTCTCTCATTGAAGCTCTGAAAGCAGTCCATCCTAAAAAGACTCCCCTTAAATGATGCAGTTGAATATTTTAATGCAGCATTTCTAAATGTTCTTAACACCTTAACCCCACAGTGTACAAAAATAATTATAAACAGCCATATCCCATGGCTCACCAGCCAATGCAAACAACTTATGAAAAACAGAGACAAAGCCTGAATTAACTAGCAGAACAATAAAAATGACAAAAATTGGCAACTATTCAGACAGCTATGAAACCAAATCAAGAAACAAGTTAATAGAGAGAAAAAGTCTCACTATACTCACCTACAAGATAGCCATAAAAACAACCGGTCATCCATATCCTCTTTCATCAACCCATGTGCAAAAAAAAGATCCCACCCTGTAATCACACATTCCCCATCTTCAAACCAGCTACCTGTTTCAATACATACTTCATAGAATGCATGGCCAACATAACTTCAAACTCACCTAACACACCCCCTTCCACACAGCTAACTTCCCCACCTTAGACACTACCACATTTCCTTCACAAAACTCACCTAACTACAACCTCTTCAATACACACACAGAGACAATGCCACCTACTTTGCCTTTCGACCAGTTTCTATGACTCTTATAAAAAAGCTTGTACATAAACTTACACCTTATTCCTCCCCAGCCTATAACCTTCCCCCGGAATACCTAAATCTAGCTGCAGATGCAGTAGCATACCCATTAGCATTCTTAATAGATCAGTAACAGAATCCTGTGTCCCTAAGTTGTGGAGAATGGAGTGTATTATTCCCTTACATAAAGGAGGTAAATCCAATGACATTTCAAATTTCCGTCCCTTAGTTATCCTGTCTCGACTTTGTAAAATATTTGAAAAATGTAAACAGTGGAAATAAAAAGTGTACACACCCCTGTTAAAATGCCAGGTTTTTGTGATAGAAAAAAATGAGACCACAATAAAGTATTTCAAAACTTTTCCCACCTTTAATGTGACCTATAACCTGTACAATTAAACTGAAAAACAAACCTGTTAGGGGGAAAAATATAAAAAATAAAAAACGTACAATAAGCTGGTTGCATAAGTGTGCACACCCATAAACTAATACTTTGTTGAAGCACCTTTTGATTTAATTACAGCATTCAGTCTTCTTGGGTACACACCTGCCATCAATTAAAGAGATTGTGATTAACCTCAAATAAAGTTCAGCTGCTTTTCCTGACATTTACTCAGTTTCCTGCTACAGCAAAAGGCATGGTTCCTAGGGACCTTACAAAGCATCAAAGGGATCTCATTGTTGAAAGGTATCAGTCAGGAGAATGGTACAAAAAAGTTTCCACAGCATTGGATATACCATGGAACACAGTGAAGACAGTCATCAAAAAGTGGAGAAAATATGGGACAACAGTGATGTTTCAAAGAACTGGACGTCCCTCCAAAATTGATGCAAAGACCAGATGAAAACTGGTTAGGGAGGCTGCCAAGAGACCTACAGGAACACTGAAGGAGCTGCAGGAGTTTCTGGCAAGTACTGGTTGTGTACTACATGTGACAACAATCTCCTGTATTCTCCATATGTCTGGGCTATGGGGTAGGGTTGCAAGACGGAAGCCTTTTCTTACACAGAAAAACATCCAGGCCCGGCTAAAATTTGCATAACAATACATCTAGACTCCCAAAGGTTTGTGGGAAAATGTGTTATGGTGTGATGAGACCAAGGTTGAACTTTTTGGCCACAATTCCAAAAGGTACATTTGGCGCAAAAACACTTTGCATCACCAGAAGAACACCATCCCCATGGTGAAGCATGGTGGTGGCAGTATCCTGCTTTGGGGTTGCTTTTCTTCAGCTGGAGCTGGGGCTTTAGTCAAGGTGGAGGGAATTACGAACAGTTCCAAATACCAGTCACTTTTGGCCCAAAACCTTCAGGCGTCTGCTAGAAAGCTGAAGATGAAGAGGAATTTCTGCTTTCAACATGACAATGACCCCAAGCATACATCCAAATCAACAAAAGAGTGGCTTAGCCAGAAGAAAATTAAAGTTTTGGAATGGCCCAGCCAGAGCCCAGACCTAAATCCAATAGAAAATCTGTGGGGTGACCTGAAGAGGGCTGTGCACAAGAGATGCTCTCTCAATATTACAGATTTGGAGCGCGTTTGCAAGGAAGAGTGGGCAAATATTGTCAAGTCAAGATGTGCCATGCTGATAGACTCCTACCCAAGAAGACTGAATGCTGTACTTAAATGAAAAGGTGCTTCAACAATGTATTGGTTTAAGAGTGTGCACACTTATGCATCCAGGTTATTGTACATTTTTTTAAATATTTTTCCCCCTAACAGATTTGTTTGTTTTTCAATTGAATTGTACAGGTTATAGGTCACATAAAAGGTGGGAAAAGTTTTGAAATGATTTATTGTGGTCTCATTTTTTTTATATCGCAAAACCTGGCATTTTAGCAGGGGTGTGTAAAACTTTTTATATCCACTGTACATCAACACTTTCTCCACTCTCTCTTACAAAATAAGTTGACCACCAATACGCAACATGAATTTTGGCCAGACCACAGCACCTCCTCTGCATTACCATCATTTACAGACACTGTCAATGAAGCTTGTAACTCTAATAAACTTTTATCTGCAGTATTAATAGCTCTATCAAAAACATTTGACATAGTCTTTCACAGTAAACTCCTCAATCAACTTTCCACCCTGGGTCTGTCATCTCCATCTTTTCAGTGGTTCTCTAACTTGGCAACAGGCTGTAAAATGACAATGATCCATATCTGCATACCTTCCCACTTACACAGAAGTCCCACGAGGATCCATCTTTGGACCTGTGTTGTTCAATATTTTTATCAGTAACCTACATTCATCATCTGGTGAAGGCACCTTGATTCATTATACAGATGACTCTATCATCATCGCTCTTCAAACACCTTAACTTACCTTCAAAAAAATCACTCAACAAGCGGTCATCTCTGTTGAAACCTGGCTTATAAGAGCACAACTCCTACTCAACCCTCAAAAAAACCAACTCCTCCTCTTAACCCCAAAACTCTCACCCCTAACAAAACCATCTTTCAAAATAATTTTAGCAAATAGCACTGAAATTGCATTAGTCCACCATACAAACTATTAGATGTCATAGTAGATGACAATCTTAAATTTGATCTCCACATCAAAGCAATATCAAGAAAACTACAGAAACAAAGGTCGAGCACACCCACAAAAATTACTGTAGCCAAAATTGCCTTCTGCCTCAATTCTGAACAATTTACAGTTCTCCATTAAAAAAAAATTGAAAGCTGCTACAACATAATTGCCAAGTTTGCTACTAATTTATCCTCCTTTAAACATCAATGTAAAGCCCTGTGTATACCCTTAGATGGCTGGAACTTACCCTTCACCTTTCCTACATTCAGCTTGTAACAGTACATAAAGTCATAGACAAACCGTTAGCCTGCCCAGCTCTTACCCCTTTAACTAACATATATTTCTCTAAAAGAACTCTTAGATTAAAAGACAAATTCTCACCATAAATAAACTGAATAAGAGTCCTAGGCAAAGCCTACACTCATACTCATACTCAGTAGCAAAACTAGAACTGCTCATCTCTAAGCAACAGAATTATTTATAACCTACCCACGTTTAAACGTTCACTAAAATAATACTTTACAAAATTTTGTATCTGCTCCTGTGCCAATCCTGGCTGAACTTACTAATTTCACTTACCCCTTCAGCCTAAATCACACTTCATAACCCTTTCCAGCATCGTACTCCACTCCTTTCTTTTATTTTTCCCAATACCTTACATTATCCACTTCATCTCTGTAGACCCTTCCTCTATTTCTTTCTCTTTCCTCCCTACTCACCTAAGCTACCTGAAGACACCCTACCCTGCATTCTTCTTATAATCTCCTTCTCTCCATCCTCCTTCCTTCTATAACCATAATATGAACACCTCTCTCATACTAAGACAGCTCACTCAGTTTCCCCTCACTTTCTCTAATCATGTAATCTCTAATATGTAAGTATCTTATTTGAATCTAGGTAATACATAATGTGACTACTGAGTTTTTCCTCACATATTTGTTTGATTATCCAAACTACAGTAGGTCCCAATTAGTTCAGATAATCTGCCCTCTTCTGTGTTTTCTCTGCCAGAATAGTGGAAAGTTCAGTTTAGAGCAAATGCTCTATCAAATATGCTGTTCATATTTGGGTCAGTGTTAACTACTTAACAGACCGACAACAAGCCGTCCGTTGGCAACAATCCCTCTCACCCCTCCTCCCAGTCACCTTAGGGGTACCACAAGGCTCCATCCCTGGACCCCTTCTTTTCTCTCTCTTTACCAATCTGCTTCACTTCGCCACCCCCCATGCCAGCGTGATTCAGTATGCTGACAACTCCACTTTGATCTGCTCAGCCTCTTCCCTCAATTACCTTCAATCCATCACCCAACAATCCTTCTTATCTGTGGAAACTTGGTTAATCAACTCCCAGCTTAAACTAAATCCCAATAAAACAAAACTTATGCTCTTCTACACCACAAGAAATACTTCTTCATCCACAACCTTCCTCATCTACTCTAAAAACAAAACCATGATCACTCCTACTACCTGTACCAAATTGCTAGGGGTTATAACTGACAATAACCTGAAACTCTATTTCCATATAGACCAAACCATCAAAAAGTTCACAAGAAACCTGGCCTCCTATATAGAAATAACCAATTTCTAACAAGCAGTACAGAAATCACAATTGCCAGGACACACCTTCTATCAACACTCCTACTTGCATCCCCAATCCTAGCAAACTTCCGCAAAACTGACCTTGCCAAGCTTGAAGCCTGCTACAATAAAATCTGCAAATTTGCCACCAATGCTTCCTACAAGTCACATCATTGTTTATCGCTCAAACAGCTCGATTGTCTCAACTCCCTCTGATCCTTCAATTTAATCAACTAACCTTAGCTCATAAAATTCTCAACCACCCAGAAAAGACTCCAGCCCTCAAAGACATTATTCAGCCATACTCTGCTTCTAGATCCCTTCACTCTAACAATAAACGTCGTCTCCAAGTCACCAAAGCAGAAATCTCAGCAGGTGAAGCCCTCTTCTCCAACTACATTTCCAAGCTTTGGAACTGCCTGCCAATCTCACTAGTGACCACGTCCACATCCATACAATTTAAAAAGCTTCTTAAAACCCACCTTGCTAACTCCTGGCTCTGCTCCTGTAACACCCCAGGATAGACCCCCCCCATCACCCTGCTCCTCAACCCCCCCCCCAACTCTCCTTGACCACTTTTAAAGACATTGAACTCATTCTCATCACTCCTTGTAAATTACTATGTCTAAGACTGTAACTGTCAAACTGGATCTCTCTCTCTCTCTATTTGAAATGTCTCTGTTCAAATTCTGTGCACTAAATATAACTACAAATTCTCACAATGTATATGTTGTTGCTATAGTTCATATTGTTTTAAGTTCTGATGTATATATTCATGTTTTAAAGTTTTTGATGTACTATATTAATGTTTTAAAGTTATGTTTTACTATACTATGTTACTGTATGACATTGGAGCTTTTCTCCCCAGGCCTCTACTGAAAAAGTACACATGTCCAGCTGGACTTTCCCGGTAAACAAATGTAAAATAAATAAAATAAGTAAATATTTTCTCCAACTAATGTTATTGTTTTTCTTTGCATTTTACTATGAAACATATGTTCTATGTTTTTCTCATTATGACAGCTTATTACTCTTATGTTTTGTAGTATAACATGATTCTTTGTTATTTAAAATGTGAGTCTGAACCTTCTGGTTGTGCCCACCTATCCTCTTCCTTGCTGATGATAGATATATAGATAGATATATAGATAGACAGATATTTAACGTTTCTTGACCAGGCAAGTGGAGTGGTCTTTGGACCTTTTTTGGTCATGACCTGAACCATCTGGCAAGGGCAATCTGCTTTGGAATCCTGTAGACATTTATAAGAAAATTAATGTACAAATTATTAGACAGTTCTAGTGTTTAGATCAATAAGTTAATTAGCTGTAGTAGCAAAAATTTTGTCTAACTTTTGGAGTTAAATCTTAGCATTTTTTTTTTGTTTGTTTTCTGTGTTCTGTTTTCTCCTTTGCTTGACAACTACCAAGCTTCCCCCATTTGTATTCAGCCCTTTTATCCCCTAAACCAGAGATGTCCCCAGTGCAGTAATTGTGGTTGTCGTTCAGACAATTTTGAGGGATATTTGTGCCTTTGTCTGCATTTTGGCAGTAAATATGTTTGTAATGGCGTAACCCCACTGCAGTCCTCATCACATTCGCTGAAGGGTGCCACTAGACAGTATGGATGTCTCTAAGGCCAGCTCCCAAGCCACACATTACCAGCCTTCCTCAGACAGCGCTGTAAGGCACCTATGACACTAATCATACCCAGGTTGCATGGGCCATAGTCAAGGTTGTTTTACTGTATGCCACCAGATCTGGCAATAGTTTGATAATATTTAGAAAATTAATTAAGGCAAAGGGATTTTAATACATTTTTTTTACAATTTTCTTAACATTTAGCAGGTTAGCTGAGAGAGTCAAGAATCTGAAACATTTATGTAGTTTTCTTAACATTTCCTGGATGGCTTGAACACTTGCTATAAATTGAATTTTCCACTATTCTGGTAGAGAAAATAGCAGATTACTGCAGACCAACAATAATTGCTTCTGTTGCTTCAATTTGCAATTACTGTTGGTTTGACTACATACTGTTACAGTATTTATATTATGCGCATGTTATCTTTTTAATATTGTAACTCTTTTATATTTGTAGCTTATTGTTTAGTTTTCAATCTGGGCATCTACATTTTAAAATTTACCTAAATCAGTAAAGCATTTATACCTATAGTCATGATGAAGTTATGTTTTAAATTGCTTTGTAAGTTGTTAATTGTACAAATGTTTTGTAGAATCCAGGTAGCAACTGAAGTTGTTTTGGAAGAGGTTTGTTAAGTTGCAAGGGTATGGTGGACCTTATGAGAGATGTACCTTAGTCATTAGTAAATGTTTATTCTGTAAGAAAACTTTGAGCTAGGTTAATACTTTTTGACTTTCATAAAGAATATGTAAATGAAAGTAAAGATTTTGATCTTGAATAAACTCTAAATGCCTCAATTATATTGTAAAACGTGGTGTAGTAGTTGGGTCTTCTTTTAACTTTTCTGCTAAGGCTAATTTTTGTGGGGCTCCAAGAAGTGTCTCTGTAGATTTTTTCTGAGTTGATAGCATTGTTTAGCCAATTCTGGAGGGATAAGTCAAGATTTGATTCAACTGATTGGTCTTAATAATCACTGTTTCAACTAACTACATAATGCAATTAATATGTGGTAGGCCCTAAGGCGTATCACTTAAGAACAATGAGTGTAACAAGGGACCGAATACTGAATCTTGAGGCATTCCTTTAGAACAAGAGTTTGTGCCAGTGTAAATTACTGCCTGTAACTGAAAGATCTGTTAGAGATATTCTGATATCCATTGCATAACTTCATTGGAAGCATCTGCATTTGACATTTTATGTAAAATTGAATGGTCAACATTTTCAAAGGCATGTTTTAAATAAAAGAAGAATTACTTCTGTTCAAAAGACCTTGCTGCTCTTTGTAAAGATCTCTTTGATATTGAGTAAATGGTTATTATACTGTATTTGTAAAAAAAGTCCATGTTGTTTATCAGCTAAAATGTTGCATTTTTTGGTATATTTAGGTTCATAGGTAGGTGCTAAGCTATCTGCCTGAAGGCATTTATAAGCCTAGCCAGAATATGTTGGCTTTTGGCACCCCCTTAGATTAGTTCCCTGTGTCTCTGTCCAGCAGAGCCACTGAAGTGATCCCTGGGGTAAACTTTCTGTCTCCCATCCACTCGTCAAGGTTTCTCTTGAAGAGTGTTAGTGAGTGGCTCTGCCTAATGTAGATTGGAATCTTATTCCAAAGCATGGGAAGTCTCTGGGACAGGACTCTGTCCGTCCGGCACATCCTATTTATTGTTGTGGTGAGGTTTAGATCCCTAGAGCATGTGGCCCGAGGGGTTATGGTTTTCTTTAGGTGGAGCATGTACATCAATTCTGGGTTGGACATGGCCTTGTATGTCAGGCAGAGATCACCTCTGAGTAGGCGGTATGCAACCGAGTACAGCTGGAGTTTCTTCAGTCGAGCTGCATAGGGCATCTGTTTTTGGCCAGTGATCCTCTTGGTGAGGTACTTCCGTTGTCTTTCCAGCAGTTGCAGGTGTCTTGTAAGGTACATCCCAAATGGGGCTTTGTACTCTATGATGGGTCTGATGAGTGATGAGTAGAGGGGCACAATGACCTCTTTTGATCTGGATGCAAACCCTTTTGTGATTAGGTGGGCCACAAAGAAGGATTTTCTAACCACTTTGGCAATGTGATTATCAAAGGAGAGATTACTATCTACTTGGGTCCCCAGATCCCTTATTACGTCTTCCGTATTTAGGGGACTACCACCTATGTGGTAGTTTGTGGGTACTTTATTTTTTCCAAAGGGGATGACTATGCACTTATTGGCATTTAGCTTGAGGCCATGATTTTGACACCAGGTATCCGTCTCAGTGAGACCCTTTTGGAGGATGTCTGTGTCAACCAGATAGTCAATTATAGCCCCTAGTTTGCAGTTGTCTGCGAACTTGTTCAGCCATAGTCCTTCTGTGCTTGCCTGTACCTCTGAGAAATATATGCTGAACAGGAGGGTCTTAGGACTGAGCCCTGGGGAATGCCACTTGTAACTGGTTTAGAGTCGGACCTAGCTCCCGCAACTCTCACCATGTGGGTTCTCTCCGTGAGCTAGTTGGCAACCCATCTTGTGACATAGGGGTTTATGTTCAGGCTGGTGAGCTAGTCTGTAATACCAGAACAGGGAATGGTGTTGAAGGCCTTTGTGAGGTCTAGGTAGGCTGTGTGTACCACCTTTCCCTCCTCTATAGTCTTGGTAACTGTCTGAAAGAAGTCCACCAGGTTTAGGAGGCATGATCTGCCCTTAAAAGCTGAACTGGTTAGAGTCCAGTGTTTGGAGGTTCTCAATGTCTCTGTTAATGAGTTCCATGATGATGCGCTCCATAGCCTTGCAGAGCAAGCTAGTCAGGCTTATTGGGCGATAGTTCCCAGGGTCTATTGTGGCTCCACCTTTGCAGAGCGGAATAACCATTGCTGTGCACCTCTCTCTGGGTATGTAGCTTGTAGAGAGGCTGAGTTTGAACAGTGTGTTAGGTGAGGGGTTAGTTCATCTTTGAGCTCGTGTAGGACGCAGCCTGGGACACCATCCAGTCCATTGATGCTGTGTTTTTGTCTTTGGAGAGGGCTGTTTTAACCTGAGTGTCTGTGATTTCAGGGGATCTACATTCTTCTGGTATGGTTATGGGTGCTTTTGGGGGTGAAGTTTGCACTGAATCTGTCTGCCAGGATGTTGGCGATATCAGTCGGTTCAGTGTATTTTGTGCCATTCTGCACCAACTCTGAGCAGATCTGAGCATTGCCACTTAGATTCTTGACATAGCTAAAGAATGCCTTGTGGTTATCTTTGGAGTCCTTGGCAATTTTTCTTTCGAAGCTCGCCTTGGATGATTTTATGAGGGATCGTAGTTTCTTGCTGATACTGATCAGGGATGTCTTCCCTTCTTGGGATTTTACTCTTTTCTATACTAGTTTCCTCCTTCTATTGTATAGCTTGTTTATGGCAGGGGTCCACCAGACTACTTTCCTTTAATTGGAAGAGTGAGTCTTGGTTTTGCTTGGGATAGCATGATCCATGCATTCTTGTAGGTGCCCCTAGAATGCATTAGTAAAGGATTTTGCAGCTTGGACAGCATTATGCTTTAGCATAGGGACTTTGAAACTTTCCACCTTGGTCTTAAGTAACGTGGTTTGCTTTTGAAAAGTTTTTCACAGTGGTTTCCTTGTCCGGGGGTGGGGGCAGAATGTGGATATCCAGAGTGATTTGTTTATGGTCAGATCTAACCAACGAGTGGTTGACCTCCAGTGGAGAACACCGGTCGCCCATGTTGGTGATGACCAGGTTCAATATGTTGTCACCTCTGGTGGGAGTGTTGACCAGTTGATCCAGGGCATTTGAGTTTATAAATTCCAGGAAATGTTGGGCAAGGGAGTTAGTACTTGAGTAGTTCTCCCAGTTAATGTTTGGGTAACTGAAATCACCCCATATTAGGGTGTTTGGTAGGACCTATATGTTTCCCAGTGTTTCCAGAAATGCGGAATGGGGGTCCTGGGACATGGTGGGTGATCTGTAGCAAGCTACAATTTGTATTACAGTTTTGCCTGTTGTTAGTTGCATGTGGATGATCTCCGAAGTATCATGCTGTGCCACTAACCTGGAGGTGTGGATATCCTTGATGGATATGGATATGGATATGCCTCGCCCTTTGTATTTCGGTCCGGGTTCTTTGGCCAAAATGTATGGCATGAGTTGTAGCTTGTTAATGCTGGGGTGCTGTCTGGAGCCTTAGACCATGTTTAAGCATTTGGCCATATTTTTTCTGTATTTTAACAGTGGCAGGTGTTTGCAGCTGGGCAGTATTCACTGGGATTTGCTAGTGAAATACTTTTAGAATGGTAATTTAAATGCATATTTAATGTTTATGGGTTGTTTTGTTGCATTATAAGATTTATGTATAAAAGTGTGTTCAGGTATGTGTTCACATAATACAGTACTACTTAATTTTAGTAATTTACTATGTGATGAGTGGTAGTTAGGTTTGCAGTAGTAGTCTGTTTTTTTTTTTTTTCTAGCAAGACTTCTACAGTTGCTTTCTTATTGGACCTAGACTAGGAGGAGGATAATCTAAACGTTTATGAAGTAATGTGTTTGGAGATGTGCCTGGGATGATGATAAAGAAAATATTAGTAGGAGTTGCTGGATGACAGATATCTTGTATTTAATGGCATGTAAACCGTGTCTTTGTCTTTAATGGCATATAAAGTATCTGTATCTAATATCTTTGATGTGGCTTTAAGGAAGATTTTGTTGGTGTAAGGAATTTTTGTTTGCAAGTATTTCTTTGTTGTGTGGAAGGGCAGCGGTGTTATGTCTTCCATCAGCAGTTTATATCTATGTTCTTATTTTGTTGTGTTATTTCTGTAGTTGCACAATGTTTTAAGTGTTTAGACACTAAGCATTTGAAGCTGCAAGGATGTATAATTTTAGATGGTGCTAGTACTATACTAAGCAGCGTGTACATTTTGGAAGCAGAGTAACAAATATAATACAGGCAAAGGCTTTGGAATAATTGTATTACCGTTGCATGTATTTTTTAGCATAACCAAATTTTGGGAATGATGAATAATAGTGTGTGTGTCTGTGTGTGTGTTGGCCACTGTTATGGGGGTTTGTAAGGCATTAAATGACATGAGAGTAGATGAAATTGCCTTTTTTATCAAAATTAGTGTATAATTGTTTCGCTGAAAAGGACGTTGAAGTTGACAGCTTGATTATTTAGGGTTAGAGAATACTTAATATAAAGAAAAGTATGTCAGGGTAGGTGAGAAATGAGATAAGTTAAGGGAGGCAAAGAGCAGCCAATCATAATGGGAATTTCCTGACCTCTGTTTTCAGCGCATAACTGCATTTGGTAAGGCTGTGGAAGAAGGCAACAAAGATTTTATAGTAAAAAAAGTAAGCCTGTTAGGCACTTTAAAATGTATACATCTGGAGAGGGAGTTAGAACACAACTTTTCTTAGGAGGGTCACAACAGTTAAAATGTATCACCCAAAATTGTGAACTCAGCTAGCCTGCTTTGTTGCCACAAGCAATGTAGAAACGCATCAAAATAAATTGTTAAATATAAATTTTATTTTGGTAGTGTGTATTTTGTGATTCATAGGAGGTTACTAGGCTATTGACCTGGTGGTCATTTCAAGCCAAGCTATTTCATCCCAATATAATACCATAGATACTCTAGTCAGTACCCAGGATTGTATTTAGTAATGACTGCCCATGTGCAGGAGGTTTATGGGCACTATCCTCCAGTAAGAGTTAACATTGCCCCATCCACTCGTCCAGGTTCCTTTTGAACAGTGTCATAGAGATGCTCTACTTCACATGAACTGGCAGCAGCCTATTCCAAAGACACGGCAGTCACTGGGGGACAAATCTGTCACTGCAGCACTTCTTGTTCAAGTCGCAAGCCATATTTAGGTCTCTGGAATGGATAGCTCTATTCCAGGTGAACTGTTAAAGTAAAAAAAAAAAAAAAAAAACCCCAGAAACTTTTTGTTTTAAAGTAAAGAACACAACCTTCTATCTTTTGGGGGAGGTACCTCCTTTGTTCCCAGGACCAGTGGACTAGGATAGATGGATACACTAATTTTGAAGTAATGTAAATTATCAAGAAAGTTGTTTTTAAAAAAAGTTCTTTCAAAAATCAAAAAGACAGAAATGGTCGAAATGAATGACTGATGAGACTTTGTATATTGTGCTTAAGTATAAGCTACGGCCTGAGGGGGGAGAGATTCCGTCGTGGAACTCCTTGGCCGAAATTTCAAGTGTACTGCTAGACAAGATAAAGAGAAGTACTGCAACAACATACAATGTCATAGCATCGGAAAATACTAGAGGAAGATAAAGATTGGCTTTTCTAAAATTTGAGCCCTAAAGAAAGAATTCCAGCCCCACTCTGGAATGTTAAATTACACTTAAGGACTTGTGTTGAATAATACTGAGAAGATTATGAAAAAGTGGAAAGACTGCACTGAGTTATTATACAATAAATATCACAGATCAGCAGTCATTTCAGCCTGTACTTTGCAATCATGAAACACTGATGATGAAGGAAATAGAAACAGCACTGAAAGATTTACAAAAGAGCAAAGCATTGGGTAGTGATGGCATTCCTCCTGAAGTACAGACATACTTGGATGCCACCTCTGCAGTACATATATGCCAGGAAACTCAAGTGACAGTATCACGGCCACGTAATGGGAAAAGGTCTTTGTTTATACCAGTGTTTGAAGAAAGGTTGTCTGATTATGGAAATTATTACATACACAGTCTTATCCCACAGACTAGCAAGAGCCTTATCAAGATTATTCAGTGGAGATTACAGCCATGCCTGCGACAAGAATTGCCAGAAGTGCAGTCAGGATTCAGCAAAAGTGAATAACAAGGATAATTATCAGTTCGTGAGATGGAGCCTTGAAAAAAAACAAATGACTGTGCACTTGTAGTTCATTGATTATTATAAGGCTTCAGATTGTATAAAGCAGAAAAAAAAAATCTGGGGCACACTGAGTTCCACCTGAAAATTCTCTTGTACAGTCTTTCTATCAGTCAAGAAACGACCATTCCAGCAGAACAATGAGGAACAGAATGGCTTAGTATTTGTGGAGGTATATGACTGAACTGCATTCATTCCTAAACATGTTTAATTTATATGCACCAACACATTATCTCAGTAGCAGAATTACATGCCGAAAATTGAGATGTCAAGACTGGAGGTAGAATTCTGTGTAGCTGATACCACATTACTGGCTGAAAGTGATGATTAGAAATATCTGCCTATGAGGTTTAAAGAGCATAGTATCGAAATAAATTTGCACCTTAATCTGAAAAAGATAAAGATCCTGACTACCAGAAAAAATCAACATAAAAATTCAAAATAATAGAAGCTTCAGCCTGCTTGGATTGATAATTAATATTGGTATAACATGTATTCAGGAAATTTAATGATAAATTTCTGTTGACAGAAAGGTTATGAAGGACTTGGATACAATTCTAATATCTTAAAGAGCAAAGGAAGATTCGGTTTGTTGAAACTGTGGTATTTTCATTGACATCATGCAGGTGAGATTACCCCTCTGTTGTAGAAGGTAGTATCAGTCCACAAAAACTGACAGGTCAAAAAAGAGCCACGAAGATAATAGAGTGGACTGTTGAGGATAAGAAGGAAATTATGTATTCTTACTATAATGCAAGAAGCCCAGAATTTCTGGACAGAAGATGTACAAAAAGATTGAGAGAGAAATTAGAGGAAAGAAAAATACTTGCACAAGAAAAACTGTCAAAAGCTTCACATGCAAACTTATGTTTGTTAATACAGCAGATTCATGAAAACCATTATATAGACCAAGAAACCTTGGACTGTTTGGAAAAAGAAGTGACTGAGGAAGTGAGAAAATATAAAGAACAAAAATCTAAAGATTTTTGAAAGGTATGAAAAAGAAACATGGACATGGGAAAGAAAAAGAGATCTGATATGGTGCAATATTTTTGCAGAGGAGAAAGACAAATTAGTACAAAAAGCAGCTCCTAAGATATTCAAGGAAAAATACAGGCAGAGGTACTCAGATATGGAAAATTTCACAATACAAAAAATCAGATCACAATGGGGAAACGTAGAACAGAAGATTAGTAAAGTATAAGTAAAAAAAAGAGAGATGATGAAGTTGTAGAATACCTGCTGTGAAGATAGGTGAAGGCTGCCAGCCTAGCCAGATATAATTTTGGAGATAATTCTGTCATCTGTAAATATTAATGTGATCCATAGGCTTGTGTTTTAAATGGTAAAAATAGGGTTACATGTGGAACTGGAAAAAATGTAACAACAGTGCACTCTACTGACCAAGTAAAGCATGTTGTGACCCTTTGATGTAAACATGGCTCCGGCCGGTCTAGATGAAGGAATTCTTGCTATTGTTTTAAGGCCAGAGTTAATGGCCAGAATTTGCATGCATAAATGTCCTTTATTGCTTTGGTTTCTGCCCAGAGGTGAAGATTGTAAATGTAGTTTCTGTTAGCCTGGGAACATAGGGAAGTGTGAAGAATGATGTAATGTGAACCAGGAATGTGATTTTAAAAACAGAGAGCATTAAGCATTTTTGTCTTGACCATCCAACTCATCAGTACTGTCTTGCTCTGTATGTAAGTTTATCTTAGAATTATGTTTTCTCTTAGAAATAGCTAGAAACTAGAAAGATTAAACCAGGTGTTTTTTAGTGATGTCAGAACTGTACTACTGAATTATTTTAAGTATTTCTCTGTGATCTCTGAACTCTTGACTAGCACTGTGTAGTAAAAAGTATTGTCTTGTGTTTTTTATTTATTAAATAATTTAAAACCTTTCAACTGTGGCTGTTTTGTGTAGAGATAATTTAAGCTCTAGAGTACATTGCATGTATGTAGTGATCCTGTACCAAGTCATTCTAATAAGCCTTGACTATTTAATCGCACTTGCCATTTGGATAATAATATTGCACAGTAATAATTGGAAGCCCTTTTAAGGGCCTTTGGGTAGCTGATAAATATTAGCTGGGTGGTGGCAGTGATTTCTACCATATAGTCTGGGTAAAAGGGGCACAGCTGGAGAACCTGTGCCAGCCTTTCCCAGGAGTGTGTGTGTGATTGTGTAAACTCTTCTCAAAGTGTTTGTGTGTGTGTGTGTGTGTGTGTGTGTGTGTGTGTGTGTGTGTGTGTGTGTGTCAGCTACTTGGACAGGGACACGAAGCACTGGTTTGACAGAGAGGGTGCTGGAGGTTTTAGCTTGCCCACTAGGCTGAGATCTGTACCCTATAGCTGTGTCAGTGGGGAGTCTTATTGGGGATCTGGAGAGCAAGGTAGAGACCAACCCTGGACTGACTGTGATCTCTGTGTTCTGTTAAGGGAATTTGCACTTTACTGTGTGCATTTGTTATCCTTTCCTCCTATATGAGACACCCCTCACTCGTGAGGATTGAGGCTCCTTGCTTGCTGGGCCAGAGCACGGGCATCACACCTGCGAAGTGAAGGATTTAGTATAGAACGTCTAACACAAGTTATGTTACTGCATGATAGAACAATGAGTCTCCCAAGTAAGGAGGCGAGGGAGACATCTGAAGAAGAAATAGGGACATGAGAAAGAAAAAGAGATTTAATATGGTGCAGTATCTATGCAAAGGAGAAAGCAAAACTAATCAGTACAAAAAAGCAGCAACAAAGATATTTGAAGAGAAATGCAGGCAAAAGCATTTGGATATGGAAAATTTTACAGTACAAAAATAAGAAAAAGGGGGAAAGTAAAAAAAGAGCATTTGTGATGGAAAAGTTAAAGAAATAGAAACTGACGTTATGGATTACGTGCAAAGTGTAAGATTTAATGTAGAAAATCTGACTCTGACAACATCACAGCATGATAGAACAATGAGTCCACAAATTAAGGATAAACCAGTGGAGCAAAAAGTATCTGATCAGTTGCCATATGAAGATACTTCGGAGCCTTTAGTAGGAAACCAGTTCAAATGTTCAGTTGGAGTTTCACAGCAAGGAAAGGAACAGGAAACTGTGGTATCTCTGACACAGTCAGTGTTACAGATTGATAGGCCAGTGAGTTCCAATGTGAAAGAGCAACGGATGACACGGGATGAGGCTGAAGAGAAAAATTGCACAGTAAGATGTTGTGGAACCTTCTGTAGAATGCCCACAGGACACGGAGAACAAAGAATGTGCCCTTAGTTTAGAAGAAAATTGTATAAGGGAAGAGCTGCTTCATTTAATAGAGATGGATAGATATATTAAGATCAATAAAAGATATGGATAGATATATTAAGATCAGTAAAAGATATAAATTACAGGAAGTCAGTAAAACCCAAATGTTAGAAGTTTGATAAAACAAATGAACACCGTAATCAAGACTGCTCATAGAAATTCATATCCTAGACCTAGTCATTACCAACATGGGCAACCGGTGTTCCACACCAGAGGTCAATTCCTCGTTGGTCAGATCCGACCACAAGCAAATCACGCTAGACATCTACATCCCACCCCCATCCCCCATTAGGGAAACCATCGTAAAAAATTTCTCCAAAGCTAACTTCATGCTTGTTAAGACAGAAGTGGCAAATTTCACGACACCCATGCTGACGGACAATAGAGATACAACTGCTGAATCCTATACAATTGCACTTTATAAGCACTTACATGAATGCATGGATCGTGCAATCCCTAACAAAACCAAGATGCTATCCTTCAAAAAAGGAAGCCAATCTGGAGGTCCCCTGCTATAAACAAACTTTACAACAGAAGAAAGAAACTGTTGCAAAAAAAGAGTAAAATCCCATGATTGGAGGAACTCCGTGATCAGCCTCAGTAAGAAGCTGAGATCCCTCATAAAATCCTCCAAAGCTAGTTACAAAAACAAAATTGCCACTGATTCTAAAGACAGCCACAAAATATTCTATAGCTATGTCAAGAATCTCAATGACAACACTCAGATCTGCTCTGAGTTACAGCACAATGGCACTAAATATACAGAACCAACTGATATTGCCAACATCCTGGGAGATAGGTTCAGTGCTAACTTTACCCCTCTCTCATCCCCTAATGGGCCTATCTCTATACCGGAAGAATGCAAAGTACCTGTAATCATGGCTGCACCGGTAAAAAACACACTCGCCAAAGCCAAGAACACATCATCCATGGGACCTGACAACATCCCAGGCTGCGTTCTACATGAACTACAGAATGAACTGGCAACCCATCTAAGTACCATGTTCAATCATAGCCTCACCTTAGGCTTTGTGCCCACTGAATGGCACACAGCAGTGGTTATCCCACTCCACAAAGGGGGAGTCACCACGGACCCCGGGAGCTACCGCCCCATTAGCCTGATGAGCCTGGTCTGTAAGGCTATGGAGCGTATCATCATGGAACTTTTAAACAATGACATTGGTAATCTCGAAACTCTGGACCCTACCCAGTTTTGGTTTGTAAAAGGCAGATCATGTCTCCTAAACCTGATAGACTTCTTTGAAGCGGTCACCAAAGCCGTAGATGAGGGTAAGGTGGTTCACACAGCCTATCTTGATCTCGCCAAGGCTTTCGACACCATCCCCCACTCTGGATATATAGACAAACTCACTAAACTAGGTATAAATCCCTATGTCACAAGATGGGTTGCCAACTGGCTCACTGACAGAACCCACACTATGAAAGCAGCAGACTCTAAATCCAACTTCAGACCAGTGACAAGTGGAGTACCGCAGGGTTTAGTCCTAGGTCCTGTCCTGTTTGGTATCTACTTCTCTGAAGTGCAGGCTAACACAGAAGGTCTTTGACTAACAAAGTTCGCAGATGACTGCAAACTAGGAGCCATAATCAAAACTCCTAACTATGAGGACATCCTACAAAAGGGCCTCACTGAGACAGATGCCTGGTGTCAAAGCCATGGCCTCAAGCTCAATGCCAAAAAGTGCATTGTCATCC
Organism: Protopterus annectens; assembly: GCF_019279795.1. Taxonomy (NCBI): domain Eukaryota; kingdom Metazoa; phylum Chordata; order Ceratodontiformes; family Protopteridae; genus Protopterus; species Protopterus annectens. Next base: position 692,447,417 of record NC_056747.1, on the reverse strand, counting down.
CTATTGGTAAAAACTCTGTACCCATGAACTTCCACATAGGCGGTCGTCTACTTAACACCGAAAGTGTGATGAGACCTTGGGACACAGGTGGGCAGTAGTCTCTCCTTTGATAATCACATCACCAGAGTAGTCAGGAAATCCTTCTACGTGGCACACCTCATCACAAAAGGCTTCTCATCCAGGAAAAAAGAGGTCATTGTTCCCCTCTACTCATCACTCATTAGACCCATTATAGAGTACAATGCCCCTTTTGGTATGTACCTCACAAGACATCTACAACAACTGGAAAGGCCACAGAAATACCTCACAAAGAGGATTACCAGCCTCAAACAGATGCCCTACGCAGACCATCTCAAAAAACTCCAGCTTTACTCTGTTGCATATCGCCTACTCGGAGGTGATCTGTGCCAAACATACAAAGCTATATCAAACCCAGAGCTATTGGACATGCTCCACGTAAAGAAATCCCAATCCCCCCGAGCTACACGCTCTAGGGACCTAAACCTTGTCACCACAATAAACAGAACATGCTGGAGGGATAGGTTTCTGTCCCAGAGACTTCCCATACTCTGGAACAAACTACCTGTCTATATCAAACAAAGCTCCTCATTAGCACTCTTCAAGAAAAATCTTGATGATTCGATGGGAGATAGGAAATTCACCCCGGGGATCACTTCTGTGGCTCTGCTTGACAGGGGCACAGGAAAATAATTTTCTTGGGTGGCAAAAGACAGGCTGCCATTTGGCTAGGCTTATATAGGTCCTAGGGCCAGTATTCTAGTACCTACCTATGAACCTATGTGATATAACAGAAGTCAATAGGATATATCAGTCTGCAGCTAAATTAATAACAGATAAAGTCTTATCACAAAAGATAGGGAAGTAAGGGAAAGGAAGGGGAGAAATCAAATGCCATCATCAAAGTATCGAATAGAGAAAACTGTAAAACAATTAAGATAAGAAGTGTCGCTTTTAAAAGAGTACAGAAAAGGGAGCAGATCAACAAAAAATACTCAGAAATATAGGTGTGATAAAAGTGACCCGCAGTATAAGAACAAACCAGGATCTGTCGTACACTCTTGCAAATAATTAACTAAATATATCTGCACAGGCAGAAAAACGTAGAAGATATGCAGATAAATATAAAGGAAAAATACAAAATAAGCAATTTAATGATGACCAAAAAAGTGTTATACAGAATTGGGAAACAAGGCAAAAGGAATAGAAAACCAACAAAATATGAAGAAATGGACACATTTTGGAGAAATAGCTATGAAGATCCTGAATAACATAAACATGCTGAATGAATAGAAGAAGTAAAAGAAAGAATAAGAAGTTCAAATGTCCAGGATATGAAATAGGATGAAATAATGGCCAGAGAAAGTGAAACAAAATTAAGAAAAGCTCCTAAATGGAAAACCCTGGGCCTAGATCCAGTACCTAACTTCCGGCTAAAAGTATTAACATGTTTACATGAAGATTTAGCCACAAATAAGAACTTTTTATATATGCACCCCAAAGTGATGCCACCTTGGTTAACAACAGGAAAACGATACTCCTCAAGAGTGAACCTGCAGGATATCCTAAAAACTTTCCTTCTGATGATGTAGAAACTGTATACTGGAAATGATGTCGACAGAGTTTATATTCATTTAGAAGAAAAGTCAATCATGGCAGTAGAACAAAAAGCTAAGAAAGTCATATGGAGCAAAGGATCATTTCTTGCTAAGTAAAGACTTAATGGAGAATTGTAAAAAGGGGAATAATCTAAGTATGGCATGGATAGACTGCAAAAAAAGCATTTGACAGCATCCCAAATTCATGTATAAAAGAGTGCTTACAAATGTGTAAGATATACCCTGCATTGATTGATTACATTACAGTGACCAAGAAACAGTGGCAAACCACTTTGTAGCTAAGCCATGATTACGGATAAATTTTTATCCTAGGGATAACCATTCAGAGAGGGATATTTCAGGGTGACTGGCTGGCACCTCTGATCTTTTGTCTTGCTCTTAACCCATTAAGCTGTCTACTTAATAGTTTAGGTCATGGTTGCAAGCCCCCCCCCAAAAAAAAAAAAATTACAGAGTGTAAAGACTTATTTTCTTCTTTTTGCGGATGATTTAAAACTATTGTTCATCAGATGCGGAACTGAAAGCACAACTGCAAGTTGTCAAAATTTTATCAGATGATATAAGAATGTCATTTGGGCTTGATAAATATGCAAAAATGACCTTTAAAGCTGGAAATCTGCAGCACAGAGAAAATATCAGTTTGGGGCAGGAATGTAATAATAAGGAAGTTGAGCAGGATAAAGTGTATACATATTTGGGAATTGATGAAGGATAGTCAATAAAATATGAACAAATGCAAATAAAACTTAATAAAGAATATTTTAGAAGACTAAAACTAAAACTAATACTGAAAACAGCCTTGGCATCTAGGAACAAAGTCCAGGCTATACATCAATTTGCTTTTCCTATTCTAACTTACAGTTTTGGAGTGATTAACTGGCCCCAGAAAGATATTGAATCAGTTTGACAGGAAAACAAGAAAAAAATGCTTCATGATTATCAAATGATTTATAAAAATCAGTGTATACCAAGATTATATATTCCCCATTCTGAAGGAGATATGGGCCTTCTTGAAATTGATTACATGTATAGATCTGCAGTTGTAGGACTGCATACATATCTGCTGACCTTACAAGATCTAAACATAGTGAAGATATTAAACCATGAGGACAGCAAGGCTAAGACGACTTACCTGCTTTGTATAGCAGAAGCATGTACGGTATCAAGCAGTAAAGGAAATCAAACCAGAAGGAGACAAAAAACAGGCAGCAACTGAATGTGCCAAAAAGCAAAAGAAAGATATAAAGTGAAGGCAAAAAATGTGGAAAATGCATAAATATAGATGTTCTTCGTGTTTCACTGTTGCAGTCATCACACTTGGGTTGTCTGCCTGCAGGTAGCCCTCAGTCGGTTTGAATACCAGAGACTTAGTATTTTTACGTCGGATGCTGTCACTTCTTCCTTGACGTCAGGGGTATAAAAATAGGCAGCCGACGCCATTACATCAGTCTTTCTTGCCGAGGAGGAACCCAAAGCAGTTTGCAAGTGCCGGTCAGCCGCTACCTGAATTTTTCGTTTTCGAGTTGAATAATCCTGAAGTCTTCTAAAGCTAAGTACCCCATTGGGGATCTTTTTTCTTGCTCTAAACTGATGTCAGAAAAAGTTAACAATTGTCTTGCCTGTGGAAAGCAAATACCTCACAGAGATTTTCATTCTTACTGCGTCATCTGTTTAGGCTCAGACCACGACGTCCCTTGCTGTTGGTTTTGTGCCTTGTTTACTGCCCAAACCATTCGTCGTTGGGCTCACTTTGTCGCTAAATTCTTTCTTGATCTCAGTATACCGAAATGGCTTCGGTAAGCTATCCGACTACCAATCTTCTGAAAAAAACATAAGGATAAAGACAAAGACAGACCGCATAGATCCAAAACTACTGACGATGCTTCCGTTAAGCTAGTTGCCAGTCTGCCGGTACTCAGTGAGGTGCCTTTACAGTCCCTAATGCCCGCTTCAGTGGATTTGCAGGCCTCTGCTGAGACCCATATGCTGCAAGATGCTTCTTCGACTATGGAACCAGTGGATGTCTCTACCTTGGATGGGTCCGGAGCCGCTGTGCAGGCACCGGCTTCTGAGACAGTTTTTCGCTCTACCGATGTTCGAAGCAAACCAACTTCATTTTTAACCGAAACTACCAAGTTTCTTAGGCCCAGAGTATTCACTACACCTAGAAAACCAACGACCAAAGCGCATGCTCAGGCACCCATGCCACAAAAACAAATGCTTAGAATGGCTGAAGACCTTATTACACTGATTTTGGGGAAGCCAGCCTTCCCCTGCAAAGCGACAAAGAATCCAATCCCCTTCAGGTTCTACAGACCAGGAGTCCTATGACTCTGACCTTTCTGATTAGGAAGACATGCCCTTATCTGCCTGTGAGGATTCAGATGCAGAGGAATCCATTCCTTCTGCCTCCCCTCCAGAGGATTTTTTTTTTGGTGAAACCTTGCATATTTTAAGAGAGCATTTCCATTGGGAATGCCAAGACTATCCTCAGTCCAAAAAGAGACTGGGAGAATTTTTAGAGTTGCCTCAGCACAGGCCTTTAGCTATACCCCCTGTCCTGGATGTTGTAGGTTATGTTTTCATGGAATCCAGTCTTACTCCAGACACTTTACCTCCTGCCCCTAGGAAACCAGACCGGTACTACAGAGTACCTGATACTCACAAATTTCTTTTCAAGAATCCTACTGCTCACCCAGAGATAATTTCCCAGGGGCCTAAAGGTATTAAGGCTAAGACAGCCAAAAATCCCACCCCTTCGGACAGGGATTCCAGAGCTTTGGACAGATTGGGTAAGAAGGTGTATACCTCTGCAACTCTTGCTATCAGGGCATTGAATTGCCAGTTTCACATGCTGAAATACCAGTAACATATTGTGGAACTTATTAAACAAAAAGTGGTAACTTTTCCAGATTTTGCAGAAAATAAAGAATTGCAGGAGCTAATGCACTCTGCAAACCAAGTTAGTAAGCATACCTTGCAGTGTGGCTTTGATGCCCTAGAAGCATCTTGCAGGGCAGCAGTCACTGGCTCTGTACTAAGAAGACATGCTTGGCTGAAGGAGCAGACCTTGCCAGATCATGTCAAATCTAAATTACTAGACGCTCCTTCGAATAAGGACTGTTTGTTTGGCACCAAAGCAGATCAGGTTCTTGACAAGATGGAAGAAAAAGCTAAATCAATGCAGACTGTTAAAGAATTCCTACAAGTGCAACTCCCTAGATTCAGTAGGCACTGCCCTTCAAAACACTGGGCCTTTCCAGCCCCCTCCAGGCCTTCCCAAACAAGCCCCAGGGGAAACAGACCACCCAGACTACAGTCTCAGGGTATGCAAAGATCGAAGCAATGGAGTGCCTCCACCCCTAAAGCAGGGAGTGGTAAGCCACCTCCTTATGGAAAAAACTCAAAATGACTTCTTCACTCTATTTCCCAGCCCTGCCCAATTGCTTGTGACCCTAGGAGGAAAACTTGCCCTTCATGCAAAAAACTGGATGTCCGTCACTCAGGACCGATGGGTCCTCAACATTGTATCCCAGGGGTACAAATTTTATTTCCATTCACTGCCAACCCCAAGCAGGTTTCCAGACCTTCCTCCAAACCAGTGGGCAGAGGCTCAAAACCAAGTACTTTCCCTGCTCAATATCAGAGCTATTCAGCCTGTTCCAGTAGAACAGAGGGGTCAAGGATTCTACTCCAGGCTCGTCCTGGTACCCAGGAAAGAGGGCTCTTGGCACCCAATCCTGGATCTTTCAATTCTCAACACTTTCCTGGTGGTACCAAAATTCAAGATTCTTACCCTGCAACAGCTTCTCCCTATGTTAGCCAAGGATGTCTGGTTAGTCACCCTAGACTTAAAAAAAGCCTAAAAAGAAGAGAGAGAGATTTTTTGTGCTATAATTGTGCAATAAATTTGCAGTGGAATCCGTGGCTGGTCATATTTCATTTCATTTTGCTTTTGTTTGTGGTGATGCACTTAAAAGAAGCCTATCTGCACATCCCCATAGGGAGTCATGCAAGATTTATCTACGTTTCAGGGCAGGGTCTGTGCATTATCAATTCTCTGCACTTCCCTTTGGCTTATCTACTGCGCCCAGGGTATTCACCAAATGCCTGGCTCCAGCCATTGCATACTGCAGGCAGAGAAATATCCAAATTTACCCATACTTGGAAGACTGCCTGATTCAGGCAGACAGACAGGAATTGCTGCTTCAGCACCTGGCATTTGTAAAAAGCCTTCTCACTTCATTGGGGTACACCATCAATGAAAAGAAATCACAAATGGTACCCAGTCAAAAGATTGTATTCCTGGGAGCAAGCTTTGACACAACTTCCCAGATGGCATTCCTTACTTCAGAAAAACAGGTCTGTCTGACAGACTACTTCAAACAAATGGCCAACAGAACCAGCTATCTGCAAGAAAAATACTGCAAGCCCTAGTGTTCATGGCCTCATGTATTGTGCTAATTCCATATGCAAGACTGAATATGAGGAAACTTCAGTGGTACTTAATAGGTCTTTAGTGCCAACATTCTCAGGATGTGGAAACAGTCATTCTTGTCATACTTTGTCTAAGGACAGAGTTCCTTTGGTGGGCAGAAGCATGCAACCACAACAAGGGACTGCCTTTTACTCAACCCCCGCCACCCAGACCCTGACCACAGATGCATCAGATTATACATTGGGGGCTCACATGGCTGGCAAATGTATTCAGGGCCACGGGAGCCCAAGTCAAATTCATCTGCACATCAACCAAAAAGAGATGCTAGCTGTACAGAATGCCCTGACAGCTTTCAGATACCTACTCTTTCCAGGACAGCTGCTGATAAAAAGACAACACCACAGATGTTCTTCGTGTTTCACTGTTGATGTCATTACATTTGGGTTATCTGCCTGCAGGTAGCCCTCAGCCGGCCTGAATATCAAAGTCTTGGATCCCTGCGTTAGATGCTCTCTCTTCTACCATGACGTCAGCTCATCAGGGGTATAAAACATGCAGCCGACACCATTACATCAGTCTTTCTTGCCATGTGGTGCCTGAAGCAGAAGCAGTTCACAAGTGCCAATCAGCCGACTCCTGAAATTTTCGTTTTTGAGTTTCAGAACCAAAGTCTTCAAAAAAGCTAAGTACCCCGTTGGGGATCCTTTTTCTTGCTCTAAACCGATGTCAGTAAATGTTAACAATTGTATTACCTGTGGAAAGCAAATACCTCATAAAGATTTTCGTTCGTACTGCATCCCTTGCTTAGGCCCAGACCACGACGTCCCTTGCTGTCGGTTTTGTGCCTTACACCTCCCCCAAACTATTCGTCGTCGATTTATTTTTGCAGCAAATTATTTTGGACTACTGACATTCCGAAAAAACATAGATAAAGACAGAGACAGACCGCATAGGTCCAAAGCTGCCGACGACGCTTCCGTTAAGCTAGTCGCCAATTTGCCGGTACTCAGTGAGGTGCTTTCGAAGCCCCCGATACCAGCTACTTCAGTTTCGCAGGCCTCTACTGAGACCCATTCGGAGTCTGGTATGCCGCGAGATGCTTCTTCGACCATGGAACCTGCGGATGTCTCTACCTTGGATGGGTCCGGAGCCACTGTGCAGACACCGAGGGTGTATTCAGGCCTAATGACTTGCATTTCAAACCGACGCCATCTTCTTCAAAGCCTAAAACTCGACCCACGCTTAGAAAACTGACGTTCAAATCACATGCTCAGGCCCATATGCCTAAAAAACAAATGATAAGAATGGCTGAAGACCTTATTACTTCAATTAAGGGAAGCCAGCCTTCTCCCTCTGAGACCTAGCACTGATTTTCCTTCTGATTCCTCTGATCAGGATTCTGAAATTTCTGTTTCTTCTGATTACCAGGATTTGCCCTTATCTAGCTATGAGGATTCCGATGCAGAGGACTCCATTGCTTCTGCTTCCCCTCCAGAAGATTTTTCTTTTGGTGAAACCTTGCACACTCTTAGGGAGCTTTTCCGCAGGGAAAGCCAGGATTACTGTGACACCAAAAAAAGGCTTAGGGAATTCTTACTCCTACCTCAACACAGGCCTTTAGTGATCCCTCCTGTCCTGGACATTGTAGATGCCTTTTTGGAATCTCGCCTGGCCCCAGACACTTTACCTCCAACTCCCAGGAAACCTGACAGGTATTTCAGAGTACCTGACTCTCGCAAGTTCCACTTCAAGAATCCTATTGTGGACCCAGTGACCATTTCCCAAGGACCTAAAGGCATTAAGGCTACTACTGCCAAAAACCCTAGCCCCTCTGATAGAGATTCCAGGGCCTTGGACAGATGGGGTAAGAAGGTATACACTTCAGCTACTTTGGCCATTAGGGCCTTAAATTGTCACTTTCATATGTTAAAGTATCAGCAGCATATTATGGGCCTACTTAAACAGAAATTGATGTTGATTCCTGACTGTGCTGAAAATAAAGAATTACAGGATTTAATGCATTCTGCTAAACAAGTTGGTAAACGTACTTTGCAATGTGGTTTTGACTCTTTAGAAGCACCTTGCAGGGCTGCTGTCACTGGTTCTGTTCTTAGAAGGCATGCTTGGCTTAAGGAGCAAAATTTGCCAGATTACGTTAAAGCTAAATTATTGGATGCTCCCTTAAACCAAGACCGCCTGTTTGGCAACAAAGCAGAAGTCGTCCTTAAAAAGATGGAGGAAAAAGCTAAATCGATGCAAACTCTTAGATTTCCTGCAAGTACAGCCTCCCAGATTTAGTAGGCATTTGTCTTCTAAGAACTGGTCCTTTCCTGTCTCTTCCAGGCCTCCTCAGTTCAAACCCAGGAACAGCAGACCACCTAGGCTACAGTCTCAAGGTACTCACAGGCCTAAGCAGTGGGGGGCTCCCACTTCCAAAGCTGGAATTAGTAAGACACCCCCCTATGGAAAAATGTCACAATGACTTAACCTTAAACCTTCTAAGCCCTGCTCAACTGCCTGCTCCCTTAGGGGGAAAGATAATCCGGCATGCAATAAACTGGGAACTCATTACCCAAGACAAATGGGTTTTAAATATAGTTTTCCAAGGATACAGATTCCACTTCCACACCTTACCAACCCCAAACGGTTGGCCAGACCTACCCTCAAATCAGTGGGCAGAGGCTCAACAGCAGGTTCTCTCTTTTCTACATATCAGGGCTACTCAACCTGTCCCAGCAGAAGAAAGGGAACAAGGTTTTTACTCGAGACTTTTTCTGGTATCCAGAAAAGACAGCTCCTGGCATCCTATCCTGGACTTCTCTATTCTAAACACCTTTTTGGTAATCCCAAAATTCAAAATGCTAACACTTCAACACCTGCTTCCTATGCTATCCAAAGATGCCTGGTTGGCAACCATAGACTTAAAGGAAGCTTATCTGCATATTCCAATAAGGGAATCTTGCAGGAAATACCTACGCTTTAGAGCAAGCTCCATGCACTTCAGGTATCTGTACTTCCCTTTGGCTTATCTACTGTGCCCAGGGTATTCACAAAGTGCCTAGCTCCGGTCATTGCATTTTGCAGGCAAAGAAATATTCAAATATACCCATACCTGGACGATTGCCTAATTCAGGCAGAAAGCCAGGACATGCTACTAAAATATCTGGCATGTGTAAAGAAACTTCTAACCTCACTGGGGTACACCATAAACGAAAATAAATCTCATCTAGTATCTTGCCAACAAATTGTATTCCTGGGAGCAAGCTTGAACACAACTTCCCAGATGGCTTACCTCACGCCAGAGAAACAAGTTAATTTGGCAGCCTACTTCAGATTACTGGCCACACAGACCCAGCTATCTGCAAGGAAAATCCTGCAAGCCTTGGGGTTCATGGCCTCTTGCATTCTACTAATTCCATATGCAAGACTGCATATGAGGAAACTACAATGGTATCTAAAAAGTCTATGGTGTCAACATTCTCAGGACCTGGAATCAATAATTCCTATCATTTCTTGTATAAAGACAGAGTTCCTTTGGTGGGCAGAGGCCTGCTACCACAACAAGGGGCTCCCATTCACTCTACCCCCTGCCGCCCAAACCCTAACAACAGACACATCAGACTAGGCATGGGAAGCTCACTTGGCAGGGCAGTGCATTCAGGGCAAATGGAACCCGAGTCAGATGCACCTGCATATCAATCAAAAAGAAATGTTAGCTGTACATAATTCTCTGACAGCCTTCAAGGACCTCATTCTTCCAGGACAATTATTAGTAAAGGCAGACAACACCACTGTTATGTGGTACATAAACAAGCAGGGAGAGCCCACTCATACCCTCTCTGCAGACTAGCCATGGCTCTGTGGAACACAACCTTGCGCTACCAAGTGCACCTACAAGCTCATTCCTGCCAGGCAAGCTACATTCACTGGCAAACGACCTAAGCAGAAATCTCATGGACCCACACGAGTGGAAATTGGAACCAAAGATAGTCAACCTTTTGAGAAACAAATGGGAGAATCCAGAGTTAGACCTGTTTGCCTCCCCTCAGAACTTCCAATTGGACAAATTCTGCACAAAGAACTCCCCACAGTCAAGCTTGGAAAGTGGATGCCCTGTCCTTTACCTGGGAAAGCCTCTCAGTATATACCTTTCCACCTCTGCTTCTCCTCTCGAAAGTTCTGCTAAAGATCAAACAGGACAAACCAAGGACAATACTGATTGCACCAGACTGGCCATGCCAGCACTGGTACCCCCCTCTTGCGCAGTATGTCACTGCTGGATCCATGGCACCTGCCTTAGACCCCATCCCTGCTGTCCCAGCAGGAGGGCCAGATTCTGCACCCTCAGCTTCAAACCCTGAACCTTGCAGCCTGGCTAATTCCTTGAGCTCTCCAATAGCATCCCTCAATAAGCAGGTGATAAATGTCATTCTGGAGGCAAGGAGGCCTAGTACTAGAAAATCATATGCTGAAAACTGGAAAAGATGCTGTTCCTGGAGCCAGACTCGAGGGATGGGCACAACGGTGCCCAGTTTACCGAATATTCTTCAGTACTTAACAGAGATGCTCCACAAGGGCCTTTCCTTCTTGTCAAATTAAATTCATGCCTCCACCATTTCAGCACATTATAATACTAAACCACCTCTTTTCTCTCACTCCCTGCTAAAGCAATTCATCAGAGGGGCCAAAAATTTAAGGACCCCCCCCCCCCGAAGAGCCCCTACTCCAGCCTGTGACCTTAACTTTGTATTGGAAAAGCTCCCTCTACCTCCTTTTGAGCCAGCTGTATCTGCAGAGTTGAAATTCCTTTCTTGGAAAACAGCCTTCCTTCTAGCCATCACTTCAGCAAGAAGAGTGTCTGAATTACAGGCCCTCTTAGATGTAGATAGTGTGTCCCTCAGGACCAATCCTTCCTTTATGCCTAAGGTGGTGTCTAGTGTGGCCCTTAATCTGTCCATTCATATGCCTACTTTTTTCCCTAATCCAAAGAACAAAGGAGAACGAATACTGCACTGTTTGGACATGCACAGACAACTTAGATTTCATTTGGACAGGACTAAGCCTCTCAGAAAATCTGAACAGCTGCTAGTTGGATTCGCTGCAGGGGCAGAGGGGAAGGTCATTTCAAAGTGGATAGCCCATTGCATATATTTCTTCTATAAGCACCATGGAAAACCTACCCCACAGGGGATAAGATCACATTCCACCAGGGCTGCATCTACCTCTGCAGTCTTGCTCAGAGGTGTCCCTACCAGGGGACATCCTAGAAGCTGCTACCTGGAGCTCTGTACATAACTTCACCAAGCAATACCACATGCCTATTTTTTTCTAAATCCAGAGCTGGTTTTGCCACTGCAGTCTTGCAGGGCTTAATAGCTGGTCCTAATGCTCTCTAACTTCCTCCTCCCTTCCTTAGCTTTGGGAATCAACCCAAATGTAATGACTGCAACAGTGAAACACGAAGAACATAGTACAGTTGTGTACACTTACCGTAAATGTAGATGTTCGAGTGTATTCACTGTTGCAGTCCTGGTTACCCTCCCTCCAGCCCCCTGACTTCTCTTGGCTATACTTTTCTTCTTGTTTAAGTGTATTTCAGCTTTCTGGTGTATTTGCTTTTTATTGGAGGTGTAACCTAACATATAATTGCTTCCCATTATGGGGCACCTGACATCTGGGGCAAGAAAAGCTGATGTAATGGCGTCGGCTGCATGTTTTATACCCCTGACGACTTGACGTCATGGAAGAAGAGAGAGCATCTGACGCAGGGATCCAAGACTTTATATTCAGGCCGACTGAGGGCTGTCTGCAGGCAGATAACCCAAATGTAATGACTGCAACAGTGAATACACTCGAACATCTACATTTATGGTAAGTGTACACAACTGTACTTTGTGGTACATCAACAAGCAGGGGGCAACCCATTTTTACCCACTCAGCAGGTTAGCCATGGCCCTGTGGAACACGGCCTTGGACATCCAAGTCCATCTACAAGCTCAATTCCTGCCAGGCAAACAAAACTCACTGGCAAACGACATAAGCAGAAATCTCCTAGACACACACAAGTGGAGATTGGAGCCCAGCACTTTCAACCTTCTGATTCAGAAATGGGGGACCCCAGAGGTGTATCTCTTTGACTCACCCTACAACCACCAGCTAAGGAAATTCTGCACCAGGAACCCTCACAGCAGGGCCTGGAAAGTCGATGCCCTATCCTTTCAGTGGGAAAACCTCTCAATTTATGCGTTTCCCCCTCTGCCCCTTCTCTCAAGAGTATTTCTCAAGATAAAACAAGACAGGCCAAGAACAATTCTGATTGCCCCGTCCTGGCCACACCAGCACTGGTGCCCACTCCTGCTCAGCCTGACAACGGTGCCACCCTGGCACCTACACCAGACCCCAACCCTTCTTTCTCAGCAGGAGAGACAGATTTTTGCATACACAATTGCAAACCCTAAATCTTGCAGCCAGGCTTATTCTTTAAATACTACACCAGCAACCCTAAGCAAACGGGTGCTGGACGTCATCCTTGAAGCATGAAGTCCCAGTACAAGGAAATCCTATGCTGAAAAGTGAAAAAGTTATTGTTCTTGGATTCATTCTAAAGGAAAGGACATAGCACTGCCCTCATTACCTCTAATCCTGGATTACCTAGCAGAACTACTCCACAGAGGCCTGTCCTTCTCCTCCATTAAGATCCATGCCTCTGTCATCTCAGCTCATTACAATACTGAGCCACCTCTTTTCTCTCACCCTCTCATCAAACAGTTCCTAAGAGGGGGCAAACAACTTAAGGCCACCAAGGAGAGTACCCACCCCTGCTTGGGACCTTAACTTTATACTGGAAAAGCTCATGCTTCTCCCTTTTGAACCTGCTGCTTCAGCAGAGTTAAAATTCCTCTCTTGAAAAACAGCCTTGCTTCTAACCATCGCTTCAGCTAGAAGAGTGTCTGAGTTACAAGCATTGATGGCTGTGGAACCCTTCAATGTTAAGTTGTCTATCTCGCCTTCATTCTTGCTGGATGGGTTCGGAGCCGACCTCGGCTCCGACTCGGCCACTCTAAAAGCTCGAGAGTTGGTTCCACCGGCTCGAGGCTCCCCTTATATCCCACAATGCTAGGCGAGAGTTACCTCAGATCTCGTTTGCCGCTACAGCTTCGAGGTTGGTTTTTCTACCGGTTCTTGGTGAGTACTATTTCTTGTTGAAATTAGTCTTTAAAAACCCCTTTAATTTAATATATTTACTTAGTTTAGTGTAGTTTAGAAAACTTTTTATTCCCTTCCAAAAAATTTCCGTTTTTTTCCCTCAAGAACCTTAGGTTCTTCCCTTGGGCCTATAGGCCTTTCCTTCCCTAGTGGAGTGTGTGTGCATTATTTTATTTTAAAATTCTAGTACTGCTTTTATTATAATTTAACTTGACAGGGTGTAACTAGTGTGTTTGTGTGCGTGTTTGTGTACACCTGTTCAAATAAAATGTCTAAAGAAGCAAAGGTCTCCGGATTCAAGAAGTGTGATGCGTGCTGTCAGAAAATGTCTCTGACAGACGCTCACACTTCTTGTGTCTATTGTCTGGGGCCTTTGCACCTGCAGGACTCCTGTGCTGTGTGCCATGGCTTCAGCCCCAGGGTCCTGCAGGAAAGAAAGAATAAATTGATTCTCAGAGGCTTACTCAAGCCAGAGGATTCCCTGTCTGTTTCAACAGGGAAGCCCTCTAAGGCATCTAGGTCTTCGGCTCCGCAACTGAGCCGAGACCTAAGGTTTCTCAACCTTTGCCTTCATCGGCTCCGGCTGGAGCCGATAAGTCTCAGTCCACAGTTTCTGTGGCCCCTCGCCCGGCCGGAGCCGAGGTAGTAGAAGTTACCGTGTCGGCTCCGACCAGACCTTCGGAGCCGACAACTAGGAAGAGGTCCAGGTCACCATCTCTTGGCTCCGTTCATTCGGCTCCAGGATCTCCCCTGCTGTCTGAAAGGAGCCAAAGATCTCACTCCTCTAGGTCATCGAGGCTGTCGGATCATGACCTTCAGAGGGTAGTGAGTCGACTACTTAAGTCCGAGGCACTGGCCCAGATGCTTCAGAGCCCGACTCATCAGTCGATGCCTGCCCCGGTCCATCAACATATTCCTCCTTCATCTCTCTTGAGGTCGGAGCCGGGCGTGTCGCAACCGAGACTGTGATTGCGTCGGAGCCGATACAATTGTCTTCGCTCCGCTGCCGCTCCGTTTTCTTCCTTGGAAGAATCTCGGCGCCGGACTTCCCTCGTCGGCTCCGAGGGGGTGAGTGGCATCGGACCCTTGTCCGACCCCCCTCTCCCTCTCAGTGCTTCGGCGCTGGTGAGTTCGGCTCCGACATCGGCCTCGGAGCCATCACTGTCGGTGCCGAGGGGGGTTCTTAGCTTCTTGGAGCGGGGACCTCTGGCTCTGCCTGACAGGGGTGCATTCAAGGTCATGCGGAGTGTGTTAGAGCCTGGCTCTACTCCACAGTCGGCTCCGTCCGCCCCTCCCTCTATGGTGCCTCAGGCTAAGTCGACTCACTCCCTCATCCCGGACCGCAGAGAGCCAGCTCCTCAGGAGCCCCTGGGATTTCATCCTCTTCCGAGGCCTCTCCTGATTTGGCAGAAGAGCCCCCTCGGAAGAGGAAGTGTAAGAGGAAACACATTGACTCACCTGAGTCCATCACGTCAGACACAGATTTGGATGATTCTGAGGGTTCCCCCGTTCCCCTTCTGAAGATGTCTCATTTGCAGACATTCTGGAGATCCTGAAACAGAGGGGAAATTGGCCAGCCCTCAACCCTTCGGAGGACGAATCTGTGTATCTTGAGGCGTTTGGCTCTCGTCCTTCCACCTCCTAGGTGTCCCCCTTGACCCCCTCATGCAGGTGGTTGCTAAGAAGGCATGGACGGCTCCTGATTCAGTGGACCCCACTCCCAGGAGACCCTCTAAGTTCATAACAGCTCCAGCAGACAAACAATTTTTAACAAAAGGAGTTTCTGTGGATGCTATGGTGGTAGCTGCTGCCACTAAGAAGGAGCTAGCTGATCCTTCAGTACCTGTCCATCCACCTAACAAGGAATCTAGGTCCATGGATAGGTACGGGAAGCGGATGTTCTCGTCAGCGACATTTACCATGCGTTAAGCTGAACTACCTGTGCCATTTTACTGCGTCTTCAAAGGGACTTGATCAAGGAAGCGAGTGAAATGTTAAAGGATCCTACAGCTGCGGTTTCCAAGATAAGATGAACACGCAGCTGGCTACCCTTAATTCCATAACCAACTCCTCCATGCCTTCTTTCTTACGCGGCTGATGGAGCGAGCAGAGCCGCAGGGACAGGTGTGGCCTTACGTAGGCATGCCTGGATGCGGCTATGCAATTTTGCGGACCCCTTCAAGACGTCTTTCACGAACTCCCCTTTTGATGGTTCATCTCTTTGGTCCTCAAGTGAAAGAAACCTTGACTAGGTGCGAGACTGATGGCAAGACCCTTTCTGCCGTCGGAGTCCGATTTTCTACTCCTTCCAGGCCTTACCCCAAAGGCCAGAAAGGTGGAAAGATGTGGTTCCGTAAACAATCTCAAGGGACTTCGCCTGACGACAGAGCCGTTTACCCACCAGAGGCAGAGGTGGGAATAACAATGGTAGACGTCGCCCTAGGGGCAGGGGGGGTCCGCAGAACCAGGGCAATCGGGAAGCCTTCCCTGACAAACCCTTTCAGCATCCCTGAGGTGTTGCCCGACTGCCCATCTTCGAGGCAGTCGGGGAAGATTGTCACTGTACCCAGAAGCCTGGCTATCCCTGACTCAAGACAAATGGGTACAGTCCATCATTTCGAAGGCTATTCTATCCCCTTTCTTCGCTTTCCAAATCAGTCAAAAAATCCCTTCCAGATGTTCCACCCGCTCAAAGGGATCTAGCAGTTTTGGAAATTTCAAAACTGCTTGCAAAAAGAGCAATTCAGCCAGTTCCAGCAGACCAGCAAGGATCCGGAATCTACTCAAGGTTCTTTTTAGTTCCAAAGAAAACAGGGGACTGGAGACCAATTTTGGATCTCAGTGTCTTGAACAAATCAGTCAAGAAAACAAGATTTCGGATGGTCACGCTGCAATCTATCCTTCCCCTTTTGGGCAAAGGAAACTGGATGTGCTCTATAGACCTTCGGGATGCGTACTATCACATAAAGATGAACAGACGCTCCAGAAGATTCCTCCGCTTCAGGCTGGGAACCAGTCATTTTCAGTTCAGGGCCCTGCCCTTTGGTCTCACCACTGCCCCCCGGGTGTTTACCAAATGCATGGCAGTGGTAGCTTCTCACCTGAGACGACAAGGATTCCAGGTGTTTCCATATTTGGACGACTGGCTCCTCACAGCTCCCACCAAGCATCTCCTTCTGATGGCCAGAGATTACACTTTTCACGTTTGTCAAAAGCTGGGTATTTCAATAAATTGCGAAAAGTCTGTTTTGTCGCCTTGTCATACTATTACCTACATAGGCAAATCTAGATACAATAAACATGTCTGCAAGGCTAACACATCAGAGAATATCAGACATTCACAAATTGGTATCACTCCTTCTCAACAACAACAGAATCAAAGCCAGGTTAGTTCTAAAGGTGTTGGGAATTATGGCAGCGGCCATACCTCTGCTTCCATTAGCCAGATACCACATGCGGATCCTTCAGTGGATGCTTTTACTCAATGGTCATACCAGGAACTTCCAATGTCTCACACCATTGTGATCACGCAAGCGTGCAAAAGCATCTCATGTGGTGGATGTCTTCCCCAGCTCCTGTCGGAAGACCATTTGTTCCACCTCCTCCGGTTGCTACTCTGACAACGGATGCCTCCCTGATCGGGTGGGGGGGGCATTATCAGGGCAGGACAGTCCAGGGCACATGGCAACCAAACGAATGCCACTTGCACATAAATGTTCTGG
This sequence comes from Protopterus annectens, assembly GCF_019279795.1. NCBI lineage: Eukaryota > Metazoa > Chordata > Ceratodontiformes > Protopteridae > Protopterus > Protopterus annectens. The sequence goes on along the minus strand of NC_056747.1, from coordinate 692,430,414 downwards.
AGATGAGAGCAGTGCTTGTAGCGTTGCAAGCCCTTCAAGACTCTCTTCCCTTGGGAACAATTGCAATCCAGACAGACAATATGTCTGTAGTGTGGTACATAAACAAACAAGGCAGAACCAGATCATACCCCCTGTGTCGAGAAGCACTCAGACTGTGGCAATGGGCGATTTCTTCTCAGCGGTTTCTGATAGCAACGCACATCCCCGAGAAGTCCAATCATATTGCGGACAAGTTGAGCAGAGCTATACTCATGCCTCACGAGTGGTCTCTGAAAGACTCTGTAGTGAGAGAAATTTTTCTCAAGTGGGGTCAGCCTTGCTGCGATCTTTGTGCTACTCCCCAAAACAGCAAGTGCAGAGAATATTTCACTCTATTCCCTTTACCAGGCCAACCCAGCAGAGACGCTCTAGTCCAAGTTTGGCCCCGGGGACTTCTGTATGCATTTCCTCCTTTCCCACTGATCTCTCAAGTAATACAGAAAGCTATCGCTCAGAAGGCCTCATTGATCCTCATTGCTCCTTACTGGCCTCGACAAGTGTGGTTCCCCTTTCTACATCGTTTTCTCTTGAGCGACCGTGGAATCTGGACCTAGTTCCAGATCTTTTGATCCATCAGTCGGGTCAGTTTCATCGCTCCCTCCCTCTCTGAACCTCACTGCTTGGTTCCTCCAGTTCCAACCTTAGCCAGGCTTCCTCAATTATCTCACTCTGTTAGAGATATATTGATAGCTTCCCATAAATCTTCCACTCGAAGATTTATTTGAGTAAGTGGAAACGCTTCTCATATTGGGCTCAAGGAAAGGACATAGATCCTTTCACCGCTTCCATCCAACTAGTCCTTGATTTTCTAGCTGAACTCTTCCATGCAGGTTCATCTCCCTCTACACTTAAAGTTCAATTGGCAGCTATTTCTAACTTTCATGTGGGTATTTCTGAATCTGCCCTAATGTCCCACAAACTCTGCAAAGCCTTTTTGAAAGGAGTTTTTCTTCTCAGACCTCCTATAAGAAATCCTCCTTCTCCTTGGGACCTAAATTTAGTTCTTGCTTCTTTGATTCTTCCCCCTTTCGAACCTGCAGCTTCCTGTTCTTTAAAATTATTATCATGGAAAACTCTTTTTCTGGTAGCTATTACATCAGCTAGAAGAGTTTCAGAGCTTCAAGCACTCAGCTGTCGTCCTCCTTATCTTTTGTTTCATAAGGACAGAGTATCCTTACGAACTAACCCGTCCTTTTGCCTAAAGTGGTCTCGACATCAAATCTGAATCAATCCATTGATCTACCAGTCTTTTTTCCAGAATACTCCAATAGGTCTGAACAAAAATTACACTGCCTGGATGTTCACCGTCAATTGAGGTACTACTTGGATAGAACTAAACAGTTCAGAAAATCTGATCAGCTGTTTGTCTCCTATGCGGAGAGCAGAAAGGGACTTTCCGTTTCAAAGGTATCATTATCCAGATGGCTAACATCATTGATTTCCCTTGTATATGAGATTAGACATCAAAAGCTGCCTGATAAACCTAAGGCTCATTCCACCAGAGCTTTGGCTACTTCTTTAGCTTTCCAAGACAGACTGCCTATTGACACCATTTGTGCAGCGGCTACTTGGGCTACTCCTCACACTTTCATTTCTCATTATAAGTTGGATTTAGCTTCTAGGCATAGAGCTAACTTTGGTTCCACTGTTCTCAGGAGTCTGTTCCGTTAGGCCACCCGGGACAAGGTGCTAGGGACGCTGTCCCATCCAGCAAGAATGAAGGCGAGATAAACAACTTAACATATAGAAGTTATGTTCTTACCATAACGCTCCATGTTAGTTTTCTTCTTCGCCTTCTTCTTAAGGCCCCACCCTCCTTCCCCTGGCCTGGACAGACCTAGAGGAGTTGTGATTGTGACCTCTCTTTCTACCACCTCTTTCTTAGACATATGCTATTATGCATATTTCCTGGTTCAGGATGTAGGTCACCCTTCTTTCTTCCTGTTGTTAGAGGTGGATTCTTTTTTACAGTTATTCTGTTACTATTATAAGCTGGGGTTAGCTTACAAACGAGATCTGAGGTAACTCTCGCCTAGCATTGTGGGATATAAGGGGAGCCTCGAGCCGGTGGAACCAACTCTCGAGCTTTTAGAGTGGCCGAGTCAGAGCCGAGGTCGGCTCCGAACCCATCCAGCAAGAAGAAGGCGAGAAGAAGACAACTAACATGGAACGTTATGGTAAGAACATAACTTCTATTTATTTTCCATGCTGACAGTTTCCCCCAGGACTTAACCCTTCCTTTATGCCTAAAGTGGTGACTAGTGTGGCTCTCAACAAATCCATCCATTTGCCAACCTTCTTCCCTAATCCTCAAAATAATGGGGAAAGGATACTGCACTCTTTGGACATGCACAGATAGCTCAGATTCTACCTTGATAGGACTAAGTCTTTCAGAAAATCTGACCAGTTGATAGTCAGCTTTGCAACAGGGGCAAAGGGCAAGGCCATTTCAAAACAAACCATTTCCAGATGGATAGCACACTGCATTCATTTCTGCTACAAGCACCATGGAAAACCGCCTCCGGGGGTCAGAACACATTCCACTAGGGCTACACCTACTTCTACAGCATTTATCAGGGGAGTCTCTACCAGAGACATCCTGGAAGCTGCTATCTGGAGTTCTGTACACAACTTCACCAAACATTATCTTGACTTTCTTTTCCAGCAGTCTTGCAAGGCCTACTAGCCAGCCCTAACTCTTCTTGACTGCCTCCACCCTTCCTCAGCTTTGGGAATTAACCCGTGTGATGACTGCAACAGTGAAACATGAAGAACATAGTACAGTTGTGTACACTTACCACAAATGTAGATGTTCGTGTGTATTCACTGTTGCAGTCCTGGTTTCCCTCCCTCCAGCCCCCTGGTTTTCTCTATCTCTCTGTCTCTCCTCTCTATGGCTATTCCTACTGGTATTGGTATTTACTTTTTACTGGTGGTGTTTTCCCCATCATATCCTAGCACCCTATTTGGGGGCTCCTGACATTTGGGGCAAGAAAAACTGATGTAATGGCATTGGCTGCCTGTTTTTATACCCCTGATGACCTGATGTCAAGGAAGAAGCCACAGCATCCCACGCAGAAATACTAAGTCTCTGGTATTCGGGCCGACTGAGGGCTACCTGCAGGCAGATAATGCAAGTGTGATGACTGCAACAATGAATACACTCGAACATCTACATTTATGGTAAGTGTACACAACTGTACTTTGCAATGCAGAAAACTCCTGTAACAACCTCATGTTGATCAAGTTCTAACACAGGAATGGTAAAGGAGTGTTGAATTTAAACCATAAGAGGAAAGGTTAATTTTGGCAGCTCAGGATAGTGAACTACGTACGCATTGGTTTACAAAGTTTGTTGAACATGTCTGAGAAACCAACAAATGCAGGTTTTGTAAAGCAGAATTGGAAAAGGTTGCACTTCTTGTTGGAGGGTGTGATACACTAATGGCCGAAGGCCTGTATACTGAAAGGCATAATAATGTGGCAAGAATGTTTCATTGGGGATTGTGCAAACATTATAAAAGTAGCTGAGAAGCATTGGAAACATGAGCCACAAAGTATTATAGAAAATGAAGTTTATATCACATAGGATCACCCATTACCAACAGTTCAAAAAATAGATGCAAGAAAAACAGATACAGTGGTTCATGAAAAAAAGATAAAAGTAGGATTGATCACTGAATTTGCTACACTCACTGATTATAGTGTTTTATGTACCGAGAGAGACAAAGTCATAAAATACCATGATTTGCAGGCAGAAATGAAGGCAATGTGGAAGAATACCTTGACAATTCCAGTAGTAGTAGAAGCAATTGCTCTCATAAAAAAGAATTTACAAGTTGTATTTGGATATGTTACCGATAAGTATAACTCCTTATGAATTGCAGGAGGAGTCACTTCTGGGTACATTGTGGGTGGTGCGCAGCGCACTTTTGGCTAACATCAAAGACTGAAACAATACTAATTTAATTAACTTTAATCATGCTTTGACTTAGGATTGGTGTCCATTTCCATCATAATATTAGAAACTTAAAAGACTTGGAGAAGTGAAACTGTGAGAAAAGTGGACATTGAAGAAGCGGGAAGAAAAATGCCCTTGAGTTATGGTGTTGGCAAAGAATACTGCATGTACCATTGACTACCCCCCAAAAAAGTCAGTCAGTATGGGAGGATATAAAATTGAAGACTTTGACTTTTATTCCTCAGATGTATCGTGTCAAGAGAAAGGCCATTAAAAAGGCATCATGCTTGGGAAGATTGAAGGCCAGCATAAAAGACGTAAGATGCAGTGCAAAGGGTTGATGCAGTAGCTGCACTAATAGGTACCCTTTGGTCAGTGACTTGTCATCTGATTGAAGCCTGAAGACAGTTCAGGACAACTATCCATGGAATCATCATGAAGTAACATCAACTCAGTAGCATGTAACCGCAATAATGTGCTACATTAGTGTCTGTTTTTTAAAGGAGGGTTAACTCAATTCAGCCTAGTGACATTTCCAGGTAATTTTGCATTTACATCTTACAGATGTCTCTAGGTATCTGACTTAGCTTGTTCATATTAGCACAAATAATTTCAAAACCATGCTACCTGTTAGCTATTGAAAGATTTCATGTTAAAGCTTATATAGTGTTCCATACAGCTGCACCAATATTAGACCTATGTCTAGTGCTGCTTGAGATATCAATTGTTGTTCACACATCATTTATATGTCATATTTTTCTAAATATCTCAACAACCAAGTAGCACCGACTTTACTGGTTAGCCTCATATGAGAGGTCACAGGTATATGAACAAAATGCCACTGAATGTGTGTGGCTATGTACTGTGATATTAAATTGTTTGCAAAATACTACACAATTAATATTTACTTTGTTTCTTATGACTTAAAAATCCAGTTGAACACCTGGAATCTATTGATCACTACCTCTGCAAATATTTGTCTTTGGTGAAGAGTTTGTCATTTGCAGTTCTTTAGTAACTCTCATGGCTCCAGAGATATGAACATTTGTTTGAAATTTGAAGCTGTAACTTGATTTTGTCAAAAAGGTCAGGATGCAATCACCGAGAGTCGAGTACAAATATCCACAGCTCCACTGGAGTGAATGAGTAGCTCTCACAGTGCCTTTAAAAAAATAAAATGAGTTAAGCTGGACTGTTTTGTAAACTGAAAAACTTTTTAATCTGTGTAGTGAAATCCAGCTCTGCTAAATGTTAAAGAAGGCCATTCTCCAAAAGCATCTCTAATTCCTTTTCTACCTCACACCTACCAGTCTACACAATGTACCATTGACATACTCAGGAAGAAGGTATAACACTAACTCTTGCTTGTTCAATTATCTTTAATATTTTATAAATATGAATCTCGCTTTAATGCCTCCATGTAGCATATAACTAACTAGGTGATATTTGCTACTATTATAATATAGAGCCTCCTTCTGTGAGTTTTATTCCAAAAGTATAAAATGCCACTAATGTCCTGCTGTTTCTATAACATTAGATTGATATTATTGTATACATTATTAGTGCTTAGCCTTGATGTTATGTACAGGGTACAGCTATGTAATAGTTTAGAATATTCCTGCTACTTGTATTGTACATTTTCTGTGCCATATTTGTATAGTGTTTTGCTCCTTATTTTGTATTTACTGTTGTAACTGGAGCATTTCTCCCCAGGCCTCTGCTGAAAAATGACGTGTGTCCAGTCGGACTTTTCCAGTAAACAAATGTAAAGTAATAATAATAATACTTGTATGAATGATTATAGTTGATTTCCCAAGAGGTGAGAATTTCATGTTACACTAACTAGTATGACTGCTTTCTAAGTAATGAGCAAAATAGTAAGCAGTGACATCTTCTTACCAGTAGTAAAGCTAATGGTCACTCTTCACTCTGCTGTTTGCAGTGTTCAACGGGTTAAAATAATGTGAAACTTTGTGAGTATCCATTTTGCCTCAGCAGAGCTACAGTGTCACCATGTTATTACTAAATCTACAGATTCCTAGAATAATGGCAAGGGTGTGTTGTAAACAACTGTATCCACTACAGTATGTTACTGTAGAGGAGATGAGGCCTAATACTAAAATTCCCCCCTACCAGTAATCTGTCAGCATTCTTGGACTACAAATATGAAAGGAGGTTGTTTAGCTGGTAATACATCTTCTCATCTAAATATTTCCCCGAAGTAAGTTAAGTGTAAAGGTTCAATGAAGTGCAAGTGTAAATGATGTAAAAAGCGGAGGAGGAGGTTAGAGCGATAAGCAGTGTAGAGCTTTGAGAACATGAGTAGATGTTTCTCTGACTAGTAACGTGCCAATCACAAGACTGATGTATAATATCACTATGACTAAGATAAAAAGCACAGGAGGAAAGCAGCATATGAGTTCATTATAGTTAAGTTACAAAGCATAGTATCTTGTAGGAGAAACTATGCAGCTTTTCTTAATTATAAAATAAAGTCAAGCAGACCACACTAGCAATGGCAGCTTTAGTTATATGGTTATGTTGTCTACTAGCTTATGACACTGGGATCAGAATATGGCAGATATTGTAAAAGATGAAGTTTACTGACTGTGACAGCAAGGCAAAACTCTCAACTGGCATTCATTGATAGTGGCATGCACGTTTTCTCCCACAGGGGGCCAGTAGGAACACTGTCATAGTTAATTGACATGCGGTCCACCGTCCAGAAGACTTTTGAGGAATGAGCCCAATTTCTTAATTGCCCCAGACTGCTTTTGGTCAAAGTCACACACTGTGCAAGTGGAGGCTGAGGGAATTGTACCTTAGACTACAGGAAATAGCTTGCTTACAGCTCATAGCCTTGTTCTTCTGCATTAATTGCCAGACCAAGTTACCAACTGTGGTTCATAGCAACATTTATCATTATTGGTGTATGCTGTGTGGTAGAGCATCTGTTGTGTTAATGGTTGTTAGCTGCAGTGGGATTTACTGACTACACTGACTTGTGAAAATGAGTTGCAAAGACAGCCATTTCACTTTTCTTTTTCATTCCTTAGTGAAGGTGGAGATGGCAGCAGACATGGCAAGTCTGACAAAATCTTTTTTTTTTTCTCCAGATGCAAGCTGTTCTTAACAACCAAGAAATGTAATCCTGAGGGCTGTGGACAATAATAAAGAATTGAAGGAATTTATCTTTGAGGGGAAGAGGGCAATAGTTAAGTGGGATAAACTGACCCTTTTAATAATCACGGTGGTTTAAGAGTACCTGATTTAAAGAGGTACATAGTTAAGGCTGTTCTACATAACACAGCTAGAAGGTTATAATTCAAAGTGGAAAGGGGCACGATGATAAAGCAGGGGAGAAATTCAAGAAGTAACAAGAGAGCAACATTTTTGTTCCATATCCTTAAGGAGACTAATAGTCATACAGAGTACTATGTTCGTAAAGTAGCAGAAAGTATTCTAAGAACTAAGCCAACACAAGAATGGAGAAAGGAGATTTTTGCCATTAGGGATGACTACAAGTAGGGGTACAAAAAATACATGAGAGGACTGGAATTTACTGGAGAAAACAGGCAAAGGAACCATAGTGTTGTGAGTAAATAGAGGGGGAAATGTAATAAAGTGGGATAACACCAAGAAGATGCTTAGACTGGACTGTTTTCCATAGCAGGGACTGATAGAGTATAGACAAAAAAGAAAGGGATAGAATAGTGTTTAGTGAAATACCTGCTCTGGTAGAGTTTTTAGCTGAATTTGGAACGGAAGCTACTGTTAAACATGAGATAATTAGCAGGGCATTTAAAAATTCCACAAATAACTACAGGAGTCAGTCAGAGGAGGTTAGAAAAGAATGGGGAAAGAGAATGAAAAAGCAATTTACAAAGGAACAGTGGGAGGACATATGTATGGCTAAAATTTATGCAACAAAGTCCAGAAGGTTTACAATTTTTGCTTGAAAGTGCTTGCATAGGTATTTTTTATGCCCCAAGCAGACTTCAAATAATTTTTCCTCAGTTAGATATCAAATGTTGGAGGTGTGAGGGGGAAGAAAGAGGTAACTGGGAACATATATTTCCAGAGTGTAATGAGTTAGCAGATTTTAAAAATTCCCTACGGAGTATTCTATCAGAAATAGTGAGTGAGCAAATGGCTGTAACTAAGAAAACTGCTCTTTTGAGCTGGGACACAGAATTTGAATTGCCCAGATACAGTAAGGCCTTTTTAAGTTTAATTCTGTTAGCTGCCAAAAAAAAAAAAATTGCTAGAAAATGGAAATCAAAGTCTGAATCATCTGTATTTGAAGTACTGAATATTGTAAAATGCACAAAAGAACTGGAAGAGTGAGTCGTAAGAAAAGGGAAGTAGCAAATTAAATAGAAATGGAAGCTGTGGGAGCAACACATGCAGAAATAATGTTCAGGAGGTAGAGTAAGGTTTAAGGGAAGGCAAGAATTGAGTTATAATGATAATGTATGTAAATGGAAAACATGTTAATATGAATTTTCTTTTCTGTTAATGTGCGTGTGCATGTGACTTGTGATAATTTAGTAAAGGTGTTTAAAAAAAAAAGATACAGTCCTGCCAGCTGGTCATAGTTTGTCCTGACCTCTGTGCCCAGAACATTTTTTTTTGTTTTACACTTCAACAATACTAATACAAAAGCTGCTGTAATTCACAGCTGAATGAATATACTTTGCACAGCAATACAACCAATAAGCATATTGCCTAGTCAAACAAAATGATAAGGTAACGCTAACATTTTAGCAACACTTAACAAATTCTGACATGTGACTATGCTCGGGAGTATTTTTTTTTCCAGATTTTGTGCAAGATACAACTGTTTTCAGCCCTGGCAGTCTCTCTTCATATCCCTCTGTAACTTCCACTGCATAAAATCTTTACCTTCAGTGCAACTTCTTCAGGCCACTTTCCTATTGTATTATGAAACCAGTCTTTCACTTCTATTGAGCTGTTGTGAAGCCGTTTAGATTGGCAGCCCTCCCTTTTCTTAAAACTAGTCCTAATCTTCTGTGCCCTACCTTTTACATCCATTCCACTGTATTCTTCAAATTACAGAAGAACACATTAACTGCATTCAACAGAACAGCCTGGAAGCAGTACATTGTTTAAGGTAGAATAAACATTTGTACTGCTTGAATACTTTGATCCAGTTTCATCTGCATCAGCCCTCAGTTTCTAAACCGTTTTTTTTTTTTTGCAAGCTTTGTCCCTGTTGCTTGCTGACTACTAGATGTGTGTGTACCCAGTAAGGTATCCAGGATGAGGACATGTAGTGTGCTGTCTGTGCAGGGTATCCATTCACTTCTGCAAGTGGTGTTTTCTCCAAGTAGTCTTGCCCATCACCCTCATCCCCAGTATGAGCATCGGTCTGTCTCTGGTCTCCTCCAGTGAAATTGCACTACCTTGTTTGTCTGTGAATGCATGTGAACCCTGCCATTCCCCAAGAGATGCAAGCAGGTCACACCCCTTCAATTCTCCACTGTCTGCCTGGCTTCTCCAGTTGTGGGGCTTCTAATTGAACCCAGTCAGCAGGGTCATATTCAGAGATTCCATCCTTCTGTGCCATGAAGCCAGACTGTTTAACTAGTTCTGGGATATATTTTTTCTTCAATTTCTTTTAAATCAATTTCAGTATCTGCTCTACTGGGGGAAGGCAGATAGCCTCATAAGTATTTGATTTATTTACTTACCTGTAGATTAGAGAAGCTACCTGTTAACCTCTTTGAAGGAAACAAATTATTGGAGTCATTTGCATCTATGTTAACTGTATTTCCTGCCAAACTCTCACATCTTTCCAGTATCCCCTTTATAACTTCCTAGTCTCTTTCAGGATAATTTAAATTTACAATATATTATCTGCATTTAGTGTAGGCTTAAATTCCTTCACCCTCCAACCTTTATCCCTCTGCTTCTGTCTTAAAGACATCACTAGCTGTTTCAGATTAAAGCAGTCAAGAAGGGGGAGCATGCATAGCCCTGCCTGCCCAGAGCATCTTTATTGGGAGACATCTAGGAGCATATTTAAAAGATGCCTCAAGCACCTTACTTATGGTATGCTTACAGGATTACTGAACCACCTTACTTGTCTCCTCTTAATTCGGTGGAGCAGCGTTTCTGCTGTGAGGCTATCCTATCCAGCCAAGCTTCTCACCTTATCATACAGAATAAGCCCGTTTATCCTGTGGGTAACCCTCATCTGTAAAGCCTGTACATAAAATATAGTCTTGATCACTGTAGGCAAGTGTTTGGATGTAGATTTACTGGCAGATGAAGGGCTTTGTGTGTGAATTGAACTCACTCCATTGCCACCGATAAGTTAGCACCTGTAAGACTGAAGCCGATACCTCTCAAATGTACCTCATTATGAGGAATATACCTCATTTGGGGTCTTAAAAAGTTCATATTCCTTGAAGTTCCACATTGAAACTGTCTGTCACACATTCATTGTTAGGATTTTTTTAACTGATATCCATGGTAAATAGAAATTAATAATATTAATTCATTTAAAGATTTTTTTATAAGTACAGCCAGCATATTTTGACTATCCTAGTTGAAGTTGTTGGTAAGCTATTAGTAGGTGTTCCACATTTTGCCCATTTGTTCCACATTATGAGGGCAAGTGCTTCTCATTTTGGAGATGGAAGGTTGAGAGCTATGCTGAAGCCACTTTTGACTTGTGCATCTCCTTCTCCCCCTTTCCATCTGTTATCAAGACACCCAATGTATGTAAATTCCTTCGTTTCCTATGGGTATGCTCCCCCCCCCCACACACAGGTTCTCACCCACACAACAATCTCTTGTTTTTCAGAAGAGTACCATGACTTCAGATTTAGTGTTGTTGCACTGTTACCCATTTCTTTTGCTCTGAGAAGTAAATCATATGACTAATAGTTAGAATTTACATTGGATGAAGTTAGAATAAAGAGGTCATCTGTATGATGGTAGCTGTTGCCTGGGAAGATATCTGTTGACAGAACTATACATCCACATTGAATGAATTCAGCTTAATGCCTTTAGTATGAACACAACCATCACTGCATTCATACAGAGACTTGATAATACACAGCAAAGTGTGTAACAACACATGCATGGACTCACAGTCCTAGACCTTATCCAAGTCCTCAGAATGACTACAGACTGGTTTAGCAAACTTGTACAGCTCCATTTGTAGCTGCACATGGCTAAAGAACAGGTCCACCAATCTACAGCCTGGTAAACTCCACACTTTTTTTCATGAATCAGATGTTTGACTGTCAGCTCATGTGCTGTTTTGCCCATCAGTTTGGCTTGAACATTTGTATGAGAGGAATATGTTTCTCCCTGTAATTAGAACACACTTTTTGGTACCATATTTTAATGGTGGGGATTACCCTAGTGCACACATTTCAAATGTATATAGGACTTTTGTATTATATGTATTACTGCACTGTATTTTATGCACATCACAGCTAGCAATTTGTATTTATCTTTTTTTCAATACATTTTGGCTAGATCTTTTAATGTTGCACTACATGCATTCAGTCTTACTATGTTATGAATTTTGCTTTGCATTTATTTTCTATATAGTGGTGTTGATTGAAAGACTGTGATATATTTTCTACACTGAGCTCGAGTCATGGCTGAAAAGGGTCAGTAAACCAGTCCCCTTACCTGGTGAACAAACAGTAATAAATAATAAGTAAATACAGGTTCTATCTCCACCTTCCATTCAGTGTTGAAGAGGCCATTCTGTATCTTTTGCTATATGTCTTTTACACCTATAGTTTTATTCTTCCAGAGTTCTCTGACAATTAGTATTGATATTGTCTACATTGATGGACTTCAGCCCGCTAGAGATTTCAGGGATTGCCGCCTGATAGGAAGGCACATCCTCTGCTTCAAGGATTTTAGAAAGCTCCTCCATCTCCTGCCAGTCTCTGCACTGGTGGCCAGCATTTTGACATCTCTACTTAACATAACCTGAGTGAGGTCCCACCTTCCTGTGCAGTCGCTGAACACTGCTGCTGTTTCATAGTTTGTGGGCTTGAACATAGCTGATTCAGACTTCGTGTCCATGGCCTCACTTGGAACATGGTCAGAGACATCCTCGAAGTTGGAGATGAACTCTCTTCTTTTGATATGTTCACTGCTTGACTGCATCTTTCTAGATCTGTCAATGGATGACTGTTCAGTTAACCCAATTGTCAATAACTGGTGGTTTTCAACATTGGATCACTGGTGCAGTAGCCTAAGCTATTTGGGTTATATCCTCCAAAGTGTATGACCAACTGGCCAGCTTATTAAATCTAAGGGGCACCTTCCATGCACTCTTAACTGCCAGGAGAGCAATTACAGTGCCAAAAGCTTCAGGGATTTCTAGCTGCCAAAGTGCGCTCCTCCTGCTGGCTTAATGGAACTGACAACTGGATTGCGATCCTTAACGGCTAAGCAGACGCATTCCCTTCTGGGAAATTCTTCCACTGTTTTATTTTTATGTGGAAAAATAATATTATTTATGCTAAAGCATTATTTTCCTTTGGCTGTCATTTTGTACTAGGGATTTTATTAGAGTGAATGTTTGACTTTTTCTAATATTCTTCCATAGAATTTGTGTCTTGGGGCATGACTTCATGCTTTTGGGGACCGTCTTTTTTAACCTCAAGTCTGCTTTTTTGTCTGGAACTGAATTTTACTGACTCTTACAATTTCCGCTAACCATCTTTGACGTTTCCTTTGTGGCTGGATCTGTGGAGCAATTAGCATTCTTCCCGGTTCTTCCTTCCCCGATCTGCAAGAAGATGATTATCAGGGAGTCTTTGAATGTTAGACTAGCTGTTGTTTTGCATCAGATGTCAATAGTTGACTCTGCTGTAGCTGGATTTGCTCCCTCAGATCACTCATAATTTTCTGCGGTCCCTCTGGTGTTGCACCTTAAGCCACTAAGATGCAGGGGATAGACACATTCTCTGAGGCTGTAGGGTTGCCTTCCACAGGCAAGGAAGAGCCACTCTTGTCTTTCTCATATCCTGGAAAGGGAGCCTGATACCGGGAATAGTGTGCTTGCTTTTGGTTTCTCCTTTTACATTGAATTTCTCAGGAAAAGAAAACAAAAAGAACAAAAACTTGGCTTTTTTGTTTCAGTAAGCAGAGAAGATGTGCTGGGTTGTACTACTAGGATTTTCTTTACAGCCTGAAGATACTTAGAGGAAAGTGCTGCTTCATATTTCCCCGAACACCTTTCTTTTTCTGAAACTTTATTTAAAATGAAATATTTTTTTCAGAGAGATCAAAATGAAATTCCTATTGCCCAGCAATATTTTCCTGAAAATGTTAAAAATTACATTTTAAATTTTACCTTGGACAAGGAGGATCTGCTTGGCCATTCTGCAGCTGAGGTGCTTAAGTGATTTGATGAGAGGGGAGAAGTCAATTCAAGGGGTGACCCAAATCCAACGTTTTTAAGGCAAACACATGTTTTTCTTCCACCTCAGCTGCCTTTTTCTATAAAGCAGTTCAGGCAGTAAGGTGTCACCAAACCAGATTTTAAAAAGCAATGATTGGAAGGCTTCAAAAAGAAAGGAAAAGTTTCTCAAAGTAAAGGATGGTCCAAAAAAGAATGACTGTTTGTCTCCTCAGGTTTCCTCTTCCTACCCTGGCAATCTCTCCTTCTGTCTGAATCTACAACATGCTTTGTGACAGCAAATTGTTTCATACAGATAGGTTCTGAAAGTCATTCATCAGGGGTTCACTTGGCAATGGGAGTCCTTCCCTTCTTTCTTCCTTGCCGAGTAAATCAGATATCCCTGATTTCTCCAACTTTGAAACAGATGCTATTTTAGGGAGTCAGAACTGGAAAACGGATTTTATTCAATGATTTTTCTGGTGCCAAAGAAAGGACCCAAGGGCCTGTCCTAGACCTTTCCTTTTTTAATCTTTTTGTCAAGGTCCAAAAGTTCAAAATGTTTTCCCCTTCAGACCCTGTTACATCTTGTTCCTTTACCAGCTTTCTTGGTGAAGCTAGACTTAAAAGATGCCTATTATTGCATTCCTGTAGACAAACATTTCTTAAGACTTTTTTTATCTGTTTCACAATATGCCAGCCTTCTTCAAGAAGCCTAAATATTCTGTATAGCTGACAAGACGGGTAGTGGAAAAGAGTGACCATTACTTTCATGCTTCGAGTGGTCACTTTTTATGAGTTGTGACCTCTGAGAGAAAATGTATAAATAAAGGAGTATGGTAGATGCTTATTCTTCATTTTTACATACTTGCACAAATTCCTTGCTTACTTGTGTACATACTTTTCAAGCTTATATGTACTAGAGGTAACAGGCTTCATGCCAAAACGTATGAGGTGTTGTGTTTATGGTTTGTGCATTTCATTATAACATAGTACACTGTTTGTTTTTGATACCATCCTTTTATTTTTTGTTTGGATAATGTATACCTGAAGTACAGACAACTAAACTGCAGATTTTTCCCAGGTTTTGATGTAATTATAGCCCAGTTTTATTTAATCAGTGACTCTGCAAAATGTAGATATTGTATCTTAACTTACTAAGTAACTCCAGGCATTTAGCTACTGTTTGTCTTTCGGCTTTTTCCCAGTAGGGGGTCATCACAGCGGAACTCCGGTCCGCTAATGATTGTTAGTAGATTTTTTACGAAACGCTGAGGTGCCAGCTCGACGCCCAACCTTCAACGAAGGTACTCCCATTTACGCACGCATGTCTATCGAACGCTACCCAACCGCGGGGAGGACATGCAGACTCCACACACAAGGCACTCCCAAGCCAAGCCGAGAATCGAACGGGAGAACCTCTTGCTGTGAGTTAACAACACTACCGCCGTACCACAATGGCACTTGGCTACTAATTAGTGAATTACACCTTGATAAGCTACTAGCAAAAGGCACACTGAAATGAAATAGGATTCCTTTGAGTGGGAGTTTCATCGGGTGGTTACCTATGAGCATATCATTTGCGTACCAGGTACCTAGTGCTTTTGGTCTGCTGAGAGCCATATTGTCTGCCTTTGGCAGTAGTGATATAGGTTTCAGGACTGAAGTGGGTTGGTGAAGGGCTGGCTTGTTTGTGAGCAGGGAGTTGGAGGATGGAGCCTGGTTCATGATCTCTTTTCCTTCTTAGGGCTTTATTTTTATGCTTAGGAATAGTTTCTGTATCATACTTCTCAGACTTCCTTATATTTTTTTTGCCCCATACGAAGTACCATTTTTGATTTCCTGGTAAATATGTGAGGATCAGAATTGTTCAGTAATACTAGAGATTAGAATTTCATACTTATTGCTGGAAATATGCATGTTGATGCAGAATGTTTTGTTAACTTTTTAATTAAATTAGAATAATTTTTAAAACATGCACTTGATATGGGGGCTTTGTCTGTCCATTATTTTGGTTTTGTACATGATTCTTGTGCAAAGAAGTTGAGAGGTGTGTGTTTACTACCTACAAGTGAACAGGTTTCAGCAGTGAGTTGTACTTTCCATTTTCTGGCTATTGCTGACATCACAGGAGACATGCAAGGCAACATGCCTACTTGTAAATCACTGAGCATGCACTGGAAGTTTGGGACAAGAAGGGCATACTAAGAACTGAGATGTATAGTGCTCCAGGTATGCCCAGCCTTCACCCGACTTGAATGGACATCCTGACAGATTATACAGTGGTGAGGATACCTGTCTCATTCTGGTACCTAAATTAAAACAGAGGCTCAGTGCGTGTTTCTAGATGCTTAACATGGTGATGAATGATTTTCAGAATTAAAAAAAAAAGTGGATGCTAAATCTTAAGCCTTTGCTACAGATGCAAAACTAATGCCTTTCATATCACTATCAGGTTTACTTCATAGGAAGTATCACCACTGCAGTGAGGCTTTTGAATACACAGACTGAACTTTGTCTGATTTTAATTTTCTTGGAGCAGCTGCTCGGAGTGCAATGTGGGCAATTTTTTTTTTTTTTTAATTTCTTAATATACGTGGCAAATATGTATGTATATTTTTTTGGGGGGGGTTGGGGTGAATTTCGGTTAACAGTAATATAAAGCCAAAGCATTTGCACTGTGCGGATGTTGCCTTTGATCTCTCTCTCCCTCTTGACTCAGCCTCCTAAAACAGGTATGTGAAATGTACTTCTGTGTTCTGTCTGGCACTGTTCCAAGTGTCATCACTTCAGGCATTGCCACGCTACGCATCTTTCATAGGGTTTAGAATGGGTTTGGGACAGTGAACTGATGAAATCAACTAAAGATGTTGATTTTATCGTTTCATATACACCATGCATGACCAGTACTTTTATTTCAAACAGACAAAAGTGACCCCTGCTTTGACAGTTTTGTGATAGATTTATTTCTGTTAATTGCTTTGGATTGCATCATGTTTGAGTTGTTTAGTTCTTCTGAGGAAGTAATTCTAAAATGTGTGCGCATACATAAGTGTATGTTGAAGCATTTGTGTGTATTTATTGATTTAAGTGTTTGAGTCAGCTGGCTCCAAGACCTTTTCATCAGTGACCCAGTATATATGTGTAAGTTTCTTTGTTTGTGTCTTTCGGCTTTTCCCGGTTAGGGGTTGCCACAGCGGAACTCTGGTCCGCTAATGATTGGCAGTTGATTTTTACGTACCGAGTTACCAGCACCACGTACCGAGTTACCAGCACCGGACAGCATCTTACTGTGAGGCGACAATGCTATGAGCACTAAATGTGCATATTATTCAGTTTATATTTTTGACTTTGTTTTATTAGTATTCCACTTTGGGTGCATTCTATATCAGAAAGATCTGTTTAAAACAACCTTAACTCCTCATCTCCCTGCCATCTTTACACCCCCAGTATCTCAGTGCATACACTAAAATAAATACTTGCACAGCAGTGATGCACACATTTGTTACCATTATACCAAATTCTCTTCTGTGTCTTCCTGACCAGAGCTGCAGATGAGTGGAGTGACAATAATGAGGAATCTGGAGGGATTTGTCCCTTCCCACACTGGCTGTAGCCTATAATAGAGCTACTAGAGTTACAGCAAATTTGCTATAACACACACACTCTCATGTTTATAGTAACACCTCCAAAAAAGTACCATGGTCAGACATCCAGAGTAGAATAAAATAGCACTTCTACAATTCAGCTTTGCATATAAGTTGCTGTGCAGAAATACTTGTAATGTCCTGTCAGTCACTGGGGCAGTTGTTGGTACTTGCTACTGGGCTGCAGCCTCTCCAGGGGAAAAAAATAACTTCAAATACTTTTTAACTATTGTTTTTATTTGTTTATTTTATTACAAAAAAAAAAGTTTTTCCCATTTTGGGGTATTAAGACCTTGTACATGCATCTGCACATGTGCAGAGTTCCACGCTGTGATAAAAAGTAATCTTATTTAGGGCTGTCTTTCAAAACAGTATTGTGTTATTACATGTCTTCTTGCCTTTTGGAAGCCATGAAAGTGCTAGTTAAGAGAGAGGCTGACTGAACTGATGTATGACGCAAAGAGATCTACTTCTGACTGGTTCAGGCTGCCTCAGTTGACTTAGTCAGCCTAAAAAAAATGAAAGAAGTGAACAGGGACATGTTAAAATTGTGGCATTAATCATTACATTACTTATTTTAAGTTATGTTTTATTTATTTTTAACAGGGCTTTGCATGCCAGCCAGGACCATAAGCAGTCTGTATTTAGTATGTGTGTGTGTCAGACCAGAATTGTGAGGGACAAATCCATTAATAATCGGGGACCATTAGGGACAGTTCTTAAATGTTAGTTCTTAAATTTGAGAAGTTGACAGAATGAGGAGACTGTGTAACATGCAATTTTCTAAAGTAAAAGAACAGTATAACTGTAGTGGTTGTTACTGTTAAGTGTAATTCACCACCTGTCACACAAAATTGCCAGTTTTAGGAGAGATTTGGAGGGCCAGAACAAGATTTGAGTCAAAATCAGGGACAGTTGAGAGATACTGTGAGTGTGTGTATGTAGAGAGGGAATTGCAGTGGTTTGAACTGTAAGGTTCTGACAGCAGAAAGCTGGAAAAATTCTTGGCCATTACTTGGGTTTTATTCATTCATTTGATCAAGCAGAAATCTGAGGTGCACACAGGTAAATACGTGCCTATAATTGTGGTTGTGTGTGTGTGTGTGTGTGTGTGTGTGTGTGTGCGTGTGTGTCTGTGTCTGTGCATGCGTGCGCAGAGTGGATTTAGAATGTACTGCATTATGTGGTTCTGACAGCAGCAAGCTTAAATAAACTCTTGGGCCATTATTTATGTATGCATTTATTTGATCTGAAGCAGAGATCTGAGGTGAACTGATTCATACCAATAGGTGTAATTATAACTACATCTCTGTTTGTGTGGAGGGGGTAAGATGGATTGCACTGTAATGCTCTGACAGCGGCAAGGTAAAATATGTTCTTAGGCCACTTTTTATGTTTTTATTCAATCATTTGATCACAAGCAGATGTTGGAGGTGTTTGTAGTCATACAAGTGGCTGTAATTCTGGTCATGTATGTGTGTATGTATGTGCAGAGCAGAGTTGCAGTGAGTTGCACTGTGTGATTTTGACAAGCTGAAATCAATTATTGGGCTTATATATGCATTTATGTGATCACAGGCAGAGATTTGAGGTATACATGGTCAAACAAGTGGCTGTAGTTGTGCTTCAGTCTGTATGTGTAGAGGGATTGCAGTGGGCTGTATTGTATTGGACTGCAGGCAGCAAATTGAAATGCATTATTGCGCCCCTGTTTGTTTTTAATCATGTATTTGATTACAAGAAGAGATTTGAGGTGTTCGCTGTCATGCAAATGACTGCAGTTCTGGTTACATGCATACATTGGGAGTTGCATTGTGTTGTAATGTATGGTTCTGACAGCTGCAAGCGAAATACATTCCTGGTCTGCTACTTATAAATGTATTCATTTATCTGATCTCAACCAGATATCTAAAGGTTGCATAGTCATACAAGTGGTATTGTACAAAATAAGAAGCTGACTGCATTGGTTTGGGTAAAATGTGTGTGATAGCAACGGATTTATGGCACAGTGGTGCAGTGAATAGCTTTGTCATCTCACAACACTTGGTTCTCTGGATGAGTTTTGACTGCAATTCCTTATGTGTGGCATATATATATACTCTGTCCCTGTGCATGATTTGTCCAGGTGCTGTGGTTTTCTCTGTCTGACCCTGATCTGTATAATATACATACATATATATGTGTGTGTGTATATATGTATAATGTAGGGATATAAAGAAAGTAACTCTTTTTTAGGGGAAGTGGTGAAGCAGGCACTAGTCTCTGGTAAGATTTTTGTGTGTGTTTCCAAGCACTTGTTTATTGGAAACGCCTGCTTTTTTTTTCATCTTTGAACATTGCACTTTGGCTAGAATGTATTTTCCTTAAAAGGAAAAATAAATTTCTTTTTTTTTTTTTTACTCATGTTTTTTTATTCAGACATTCATTTGATCAAAAAAGTTGGATAAAAATTATAAGGTGTACCTCCTGTCTTATAGATCTCTCTAACTTATTGGGGGCTGTTTGCCTTTAGACCCTTTGGTTAAGTCACTTACTTCTGTGCACTTGTTACAGTGCTGTCTTGGCCAGTTAGGGTGTTTTGAAAAGATGGAAGAAAAATCTTAAAAGCAAGATAGTGTAGAAGATGATGTAAACTTTCTGGATGATGTGTTGGGCCAGGATTGAGGAAATTGTGGAAGTACATTGCAACAGATGGGCCCAGTGCTGACCTTTATGTAGGGCTCCAATTGACCCAAGGTTAGCCCTTTTAATAACAGGGCATCTGAGGTTTATATAACCAATAAAACAGATAGAATGAGTGAGTGCAGAGGCAGTCTGTGGATAAAAGTGACTGACCATATCTGTTGTGTGATCACAGATAAATGGGTACTGACCTGCCGTAATATAGCCCTTCACATTCAGTTGCTTCTTGCAGTCCCCCTCTTCTTTGAAGAAAACAGCTGCCACTGCGATCAAACTTTCTGAAAACATAAGCACCAGGTAGAGAGCTTGGGTTCTCTTCTTGTTTTTAATTTGGTATATTAAACCCACAACACACACAGGAATCTGTATGCAATCACCACATTCTCTTCTTGTGGAACACTCTCCTGTAATCCCATCAGGTCAACTTAGTACTACAGCATTTTCAAGAACAGTCTGCTGCAGCATCTAAGCACATTTGGAAACTCCCAGTATGGTACAGCACAAATGTAATCACACCTTCCTTTTGTATTCATTTTGCAAGTCATACTGCATATACTCAATTTGCTGCCAATCAATTTCTCTTGTATACCTTTTCATCATTCCAACTCTCTCCCATCCAGTACATAAGTTGTGTAGCAATGTTTGTTTGTGTCTTTCGGCTTTTCCTGGTTAGGGGTCGCCACAGCGGAACTCCAGTCCACTAATGATTGGTAGTTGATTTTTACGTACCGAGTTACCAGCTCTGACGCACAACCTTCAATGAAGGTACGCCCATTCACGCATGTCTCCACGCAGAAGACGCTCTAGCTGAGAATCGAACCAGACAGCGTCTTACTCTGAGGCGACAACGCTACCGCAGCACCACCACCGCTGGTTGTTGTGTAGCAATGTAACTGTACTTAATCCCTTCTTAGTTGTTTCCTGTCCCTTTTTTCATCTTTTCTTACTTAGTCATACTATCTTGATATTCCATTTTCCTATATTTTTTCACTTTTCCGCCTGAAAGAGTAGCATTACGTACCTGACTTGGAAGGCTCATCTCCCTTTTTTTTTTTTTTTTTTTTTTTTTTTTTCTTCCCATTTCCTCTTCTGATCTTCTGCTGTGACTGAGGTGATGTGCCTGACTCCAACTCCTCACTTATTTTTTTGCTCCATTCACGGTTCAGATCTTATTTATAATGTACATAAGAAAGGTCCAATATTTGATGCCAAAGAACCTTAGACTTTCCAAGTATTCCATGGTCTCCATATCCCACAAAATGTCCACATTCTAGCACTACCTTAACTGTTTGTGAAAAGTATATAGTGTAAATGTGTCACAGGTGCCATTGCATCAGTCTGGTAACAGAAAAGAGCAAGAAGCTTATGGCCTATCATCCTTTTCACAAAATGGCAGCATTGGAAGTTGGTCAGTGTTTGGACTCACCAGGAGGTGTTTCTTGTGCAATCTCTAGCAAGAGCCTAAATGTAGAAAGAAGGTAAGTGCCAAGGAAGCCAGAAAGCAAATAAGACATCTTCCTTTGAAGTCTGTCACTGGTATATACCCATTATATTCCTTTCTCAGCCAGTGAGCTGAAAGGTAGTTTGTGTCCATTGTCAGATAATAGTGCTGAAAGTGATTGGAGTGATTCTTGTGGACAGCTGACTTTAGGTGAGTTGAGGCTTGATATTCCCGTCTCATTATCTTTGATGTTTGGGCAAGTGAACAGTATTTATGATTAACCCAGTAACATGAAGTGAGCTCTCAAAAGTCCCTCAGTGGAGTGTTGGTGGTTGGACGTGGGCTCAGGGATTCTGCTGTTTATGCCTTCTTCCCATGGTGAAGTAGGTTTACTGACTGAATTTTATGAGAGAACTGTTGCTTTTTCTGCAGCATATTGATGTGTGCATTTTCTTAAGAAGTTGTAGAATCATGCTGTGCTCTCAGTCTTTTGGCAGATGTACTTGTTCTTCATAGTTTGATGCCTGTTCAGGGTCCAGTATTGGTCTGTTGACTCATGTGCTTTCTATCACAGTAGAGGTAGGGGTCCGAATGGAGAGATAAGTTAGGAAGCAAATGAGAGTAGTATTACTGAAATAGAATTTATCAAAGTCTTGGTGAGTACCTTCACAAGGTGGACCCTGTTTTTTTTTTTTTACAAAATCTCATCAAGATGACACTGATATATAGACTGTATTTATATAGCATATATCATGGATAGAAGTGAATACTGCGGTAGTGGTGCTGCGGTAGCGTTGTCGCCTCACAGACGTTGCCCGTTCGATTCTCAGTTAGAGCATCTTCTGTGTGGCGACATGTGTGAATGGGAATTTCTTCGCTGAAGGTTGTGTGTTAGGCCCAGCAAGCCAGCACGTAAAAATCTACTGCCAATCATTAGCAGTCCGGAGTTCTGCTGTGGTGACCCCTAACTGGGAAAAAGCCGAAAGACACAAACAGTCATGGATAGAAGTAGGTCAAAAATTTAAAAAGATAGCTGGGTGCACAAGACCCGGGATGAAAAAGTGCCCAATCCCGGTAGGCGCACTGGAAGAAATGACAGTGCAGAATCCTCAAAATATGGAAACATTCCTACAATGGGGACAGGCCCATGGGGAGGATCCCCCCCCCCCCCCCATTGTAGAAAGAAGTAGCAGTCCACAAAAATCACAAAAGCTAATAGGCCAAAGAAGGCCATAAAGAAGATAAAGTGGACTATTGAAGTTGAGAAAGAAATGATGTATTGTTGTTGTTATGCAAAAAGCCCAGAATTTTCAGACGCAAGCTGTACAAAAAGATTGAGAGAAATTAGAGGAAAGAAAAATACTTCCAGAAGAAAAACTGTCAGAAGTTTCAAATAAAAATGTGTGGTCATTACTATAACAGATTTGTGAAAAACAGTATGTTGACCAAGAAACTTTTGATCTGTTTGGAAAAGAAGCATCTGAGGAAGTGCGAAAATATAAACAACAAAACCTACATATTTTTGAAAAGTATAAAAAAGAAATATAGACATGGGAAAGAGAGAGATTTGATATGGTGCAATATTTGTGCAAAGGCGGAAGGCAAATTCATCAAAATAAAGAAGGCAGCCCCAAAGATATTCGAAGCGAAGTACAGGCAAAAACATCCGGAAAATCTTACAGTTAAAAATATCACAAAGAAGGAATGTAGAAGAGATGATTAGTAAAGCAGAAGTTAAAAAAATAGAAAATGAAGATGTTATGTTGTCCTATCTCGCCTTCATTCTTACTTGGATGGGGATTGGCTCCAACTCGGCCGAATACACCAGCTGGAAGTCTCAAACTTGGCTCGTGGCAAGATAGGTATCCCATGATGTATTGGTGCAATTCCCCAGAACTCGTTTGCCGCTTTACGAGGTTGGATGTTCTCTTCTTGATCATGGCTAAGTTTTTTGTCTTTTGCCTTCTAGAATTTAAAACTGTTTAGAATTTAGAGATTAGTTAGTTTACTGAGTACTGTGCCCTTTTTAAAGTTTAGCTTTAGTGTTTAGCTTAAGTTTATCTCCTTTTTTTTCTGCCGTTGTGTGCTACGTTTTGGCCGTAGTTTTTCACAGGCCTGTACTGTGTATCCCGTAGTTTATCTTACTGTAGTGGTGCTCTTAAAATTGCTTATTAGTGTGTGTGTGTGTGTGTGTGTATTTCTAGTCACTTAGTTAATTACTTAATTACTTAATTGGTTAGTTCATTAGCTCGTTTAAGTTAGAGCTAATTGCCCGTTTTAGAGGGCTAGTAGTATTAGTGTATTCTATCTGTCCTTTTATTATAGCTTAACTAGGTCTGTTTAAATTAGAGGTCCTAGTGCTCATTTTAGTTAGAGCAAAGCTATTTCCATTTATATTTACTAGATGTGTTATGTGTGTTAAATTAGTATGTTAATATTTTTTTCTAGAAGTGGTTATTCTGTGTGATTTTTGCTCAGTGTTTATAATTGTTATAGGACCTTTTTCTTCCCTAACATGTCCAAAGAGACTAGGGAGAAAGAACATAACCCTTCGGGCTTTAAGAAATGTCAAAAATGCGCCCAAAAATGTCTGTTATAGATGGACATAGCATTTGTGTTTATTGTTTAGGAGCTATCCATCTCCAGGAAAATTGCTCTTTCTGCCACTCCTTTAGCGCCCGTGTGTTGCAGGAGAGGAAAAATAAATTGATTGTCAAAGGTCTCTTGAAATCGACCTTCGAGAAAGCTGTACAGAGTGCTTCTTCGTCTTCATCTTCTTCGTCCCCTTCTTCTTCTTCTAAGAGGGACAAACCAACCAAAAGACCATCTCCTGTCTCTTCGGCTCAGTCAGAGCCTCCTGAAAAATTGTCAAAAATTTCACAACCATCAACCTCCTCGGCTCCACAGGCTTCGGAACTGATGGAGATTATTATTGACAAACCTGGTTCTTCGGCTTCAAGGTCTTCAGAACCGAAAGAAACCATATCTCAGAGCCGCTCCATTGAAATTCCACCGGTCTCCCCTACTTTGAGATCTCCCATTCTGGAGAGATCTTGTTCACCAACTTTATCCTCCAGGTCCTCTAGGAGCCTATCTAATGATGACATGGAGTGGGTGGTGCGCAAACTATTGAAGTCTGCCGGCACTGGCAAAATTGTTCTCGGTGCTGACCCAACAGGTTTTGGAGCCTTCTAAGATGGTTATATCCACTGTCGTGGATCTTCGGAGCTGGAGTGCCAAATACCACTTTCTGTAGACCTGTTGGTTCCAGGACCCCCTTGGGAGATTCCGGAACTGAACTCTGCTCTGGCAGTCTGTGCCATCTGGGGTGTCTGGGAGCCGAAGCTCTCCAGTCGTCCCAGAGTTTCTTTGCTTCCGAGTTTACCCCTTGGTGCATCGGCTTGGGTGAGCTCGGCTCCTACATCAGCTTTGGAGCCGGTCTCCCTGGAGCCTGGGTGTCCCCTGTTTCCTCAGAACTAGGGGTATCCTTGGAACCAGTGGGTTCTGCTTTCAAACTGATGAGTAGTGTGCTGTCCCCCTCTACAGCTCCACACAAGGATACTGGCATTCGTCCCCCCAAGGCACCGGTTACTGTCTTGGCACCACCCAATCCACAGGACAGCAGAGATTCAGAGCCTCGTGAACCCCACTCTTCCGAGGCTTCCCCAGAATACCCCTCTGAGGAGCCCCCTCAGAAGAGGACATGCAAAAGAAAGCATATAGACTCCCCTGATGAATCCGTCACCTCAGACACTGACCTGGAGGAGTCAGAGGGGTCCCCACGATCGTCCTCTGAAGATATTTCATTTGCAGATATCCTTGAGATCCTAAAACAGAGGCGACTGAAACACCATCACCCCTTCTGATGAGGAGTCGGTGTACCTGAAGACCTTTGGATCTCAACCTTCAGCCTCCTGGGTGTCTGCGCCTTTTGATGAGCTAATGGAGTTAGTCAGTAAAAAGGCATGGAAGTCACCTGACTCTATGGAACCAGTCCCTTGGAGGCCAAACAAGTTTTTGTCAACCCCCACTGGAAAAGATTTTATTACAAAAGGTGTGCCTGTAGATGCTATGGTGGTGGCAGTAGCCACCAAGAAGGAGCTTTCTGAGACATCCTCATCTGTTCATCCTCCGAACAAAGATTCTCGAACGATGGACAGATACAGGAAGCGTATCTTTTCGTCGGTGACTTTTATACTCCGATCGCTGAACTACCTCACACACTTTACAAAGCTACAAATAGATCTCCTGAAGGAACTAGGAGAATACTCTACAAGGTTCATTGGCTGTGGGGGTGACAGAGAAAGTCACCTCCCAGCTCTCCACCTTAAATTCCATCGTCAACTCCTTCATGAGACTGATATCATATGGAGCGGATGGAGCGAATAGGGCAGCGGGTTCAGGAGTTTCCCTGAGGAGACACTCCTGGATGCACTTTTGTAATTTTGCGGAACTTTTTAAGTCTACCTTTACCAATGCCCCTTTTGATGTTTCCTCACTTTTTGGACCTAAAGTTAAAGACACACTCACCAGATGCGAGCAGGAAGGGAAATCTCTCTCTCTGCTATTGGAGTATGTTTTTCAGTACCTTCAAGACCTTTCCTTAAAGGTCGGAAGAGTGGAAAAATGTGGTTCAAATGATCCCAGGGGGCTTTCCAAGACACACAAGGTGAATCCTTCCCCAGGGGCAGAGGGGGAGGCAACAATGGTAGACGTCATTCTAGAGGCAGAGGGGGTCCACAAAACCAGGGTGACCGTGATTCCTTTCGCAGACGTCCCTACCAGTGCTCCTGAAAAGGAGGCTCATCTGCTCTACTCTGGAGGAAGTCTGGGAACATTTATCTTTGTACCCAGAAGCCTGGTGGTAAAATATCACAAAAGACAAGTGGGTACAAAGCATAATATCCCGAGGATATTCCATTCCCTTTTCCCATCCTGTCCCACACATCAGAACTATCCCAGATCTTCCACCCAATCTAAGGGAGCAAGCAACTATAGAAATTCAAAAGTTACTAGACAAAAGAGTCCTCCAAAAAGTCCCCACATATAAAATAGGATTCGGAACTTACTCAAGATTGTTTTTGGTGTCAAAAAGAACAGGGGACTGGGGAGACCCATATTGGATCTTAGCAAACTGAACGAATGTGTCAAAACGTCCAAGTTACGAATGGTGACACTGCAGTCAATACTTCCCTTCTTAGGGAAAGACGATTGGATGTGCTCAGTAGACCTCCAAGATACGTATTGCCACATAAAAATGGACAGAGCATCAAGGAGTTATTTACGCTTCCAGCTGGGAGCCAGTCATTATCAATTCTGAGCTGTGTGTTTTGGTCTCACTACAGCCACCAGAGTGTTCACCAAATGCATGGCAGTAGTAACGGCTCACTTGAGATGTCTTGGATTCCAAGTGTTTCCGTATGTGGATGACTGGCTCCTAACTGCCACCACCAAGCATCTACCCCACCAATCCAGGGATGTGACATTGGAAATTTGTGCTCAGCTAGGCATAACAGTCATTTTACAAAAATCTGCCTTGTTGCCCTGTCAACACATTACCTTTATAGGCACAAACCTAGACACCAGTGTTCTTCATGTTTCACTGTTGCAGTCATCACATTTGGGTTATCTGCCTGCAGGTAGCCCTCAGCCAGCCTGAATACCAGAGTCTTTGGATTCCTGTGTCGGATGCAGTCTCTTCTTCCATGATGTCAGGTCGTCAGGGGTATAAAACAGAAGTAGTTCACAAGTGCTGGTTGGCTGACTCCTGAAATTTCGTTTTCAAGTTTCAGACCCGAAGTCTTCAAAAAAGAGAAGTACCCTGTTGGGGATCCTTTTTCGTGCTCCAACCAATGTCAGTAAAAGTTAACAATTGCCTTACCTGTGGAAAGCAAATACCTCATAAAGATTTTCATTCATATTGCATCCCCTGTTTAGGCCCAGACCACGGCATCCCTCGCTGTTGGTTTAGTGCCTTGTTCAACCCCTGAACTATTCATTGTCAGGCTATCTTTGCAGAAAATTATTTTCGTACTTTGTCTCAGTACTCCGAAATGGCTTTGTTAAGCCATCCGACTACCGATCTTCTGAAAAAATGTAGGGATAAAGACAGAGACAGACCGCATAGGTCCAAAACTGCCGAAGATGCTTCCATTAAGCTAGTCGTCAGTCCACCAGTACTCAATGAGGTGCTTTTATAGCCCCTGATACCTGCTACTTCAGATTCGCAGGCCTCTACTGAGACCCATTCGGAGTCCGATATGCCGTGAGATGCTTCTTCAACCATGGAACCTGCGGATGCCTTTACCTTGGATGGGTCCGGAGCCGCTGTGCAGGCACCGACTTCTGAGGGTGTATTCAAACCTACAGACTTGCATTTTAAACTAATGCCATCTTTTTCATCTAGGCCTAAAACTCGCACCACACCTAGAAAACTGACGTCTAAACCACATGCTCAGGCCCATAAGCCTCAAAAACATGATTAGAATGGCTGAAGACCTTATTACCTTAATTGGGGGAAGCCAGCCTTCCCCCTCTAAGAGACCTAGAACTGATTTTCCTTCTGATTCTTCTGATCAGGAATCTGATATTTCTGTTCGTTTTGATTACTAGGATTTGCCCTTATCCACCTATGAGGATTCTGATGCAGAGGATTCCATTCCCTCTGCTTCCCCTCCAGAAGAATTTTCTTTTGGTGAAACCTTGCACACTCTTAGGGAGCATTTCCACTGGGAAAGCCAGGATTTCTCTAACTCCAAAAAGAGGCTCAGGGAATTCTTACCCCTTCCTCAACACATGCCTTTAGCTATCCCTCCTGTTCTGAACATTGTAGATGATGTTTTCTTGGAATCTAGCCTTTCCCCAGATACTTTACCTCTAGCTCCCAGAAAACCTGACGGGTATTGCAGAGTACCAGACTCTCACAAGTTCCCCTTCAAGAATCCTACTGCGGATCCAGAGACCATTTCTCAAGGACCAAAAGGCATTAAGGCTACTGCTGTCAAAAATCCTACCCCTTCTGATAGAGATTCTAGAGCCTTAGACAGATGGGGTAAGAAGGTATACACTTATGCAACTTTGGCCATTAGGGCTGTAAATTGACAGTTACATATGTTAAAGTATCAGCAGCATATTATGGACTACTTAAACAGAAAATGACGTTGATTCCTGACTGTGCTGAACACAAAGAATTACAGGATTTAATGCATTCTACAGAACAAGTTGGTAAACATACTTTGCAATGTGGTTTTGATGCTTTAGAAGCATCTTGCAGGGCTGCTGTCACTGGGTCTGTACTTAGAAGGCATGCTTGGCTTAAAGAGAAAAACTTGCCAGATCATGTTAAAGCTAATTTACTGGATGCTGCCTTAAGCCAAGACTGCCTTTTTGGCAACAAAGCAGAAGAAGCCTTCAAAAGGATGGAGGAAAAAGCAAAATCTATGCAAACTGTTAAAGATTTCCTACAAGTACAGCCTCCTAGGTTTAGTAGGCATTGGCCTTCTAAGAACTGGTCCTTTCCAGTCCCTACCAGGCCTTCTCAGTCCAAACCCAGGAACAGCAGACCATCTAGGTTACAGTCTCAGGCTGCACACAGGTCTAAGCAGTGGGGGGCTACCACTTCCAAAGCAAAGAGTAGTAAGCTACCCCCCTATGGAAAAATGGCACAATGACTTAACCTTAACCCTTCCAAGCTCTGCTCAACTACCTGCTCCCTTAGGAGGAAAGCTTGCCATGCATGCCAATAATTGAGAACTCATTACCCAGGACAAATGGGTTTTGAACATAGTTTCCCTAGGATACAGATTCCACACCCTACCAACCACAAACGGTTGGCCAAACCTACCCCCAAATCAGTGGGCGGAGGCCCAACAGCAGGTTCTCTCTCTCTCTTCTAAGTATCAGGCCTATTCAACCTGTCCCAGCAGAACAAAGGGGACAGGTTTTTATTCAAGACTTTTCCTGGTACCCAGAAAAGACAGCTCCTGGTGTCCTATTCTGGACTTCTCTATTCTAAACACCTTTCTGGTAATGCCAAAATTCAAAATGTTAACACTTCAACAGCTTCTTCCTATGTTAGGCAAAGATGCCTGGCTGATAACCTTAGACTTAAAGAAAGCTTACCTGCACATTCCAATAAGGGAATCTTGCAGGAAATACCTATGCTTCAGGGCAGGCTCCATGCACTATCAGTTCTCTGCACTTCCCTTTGGCTTATCTACTGCACCCAGGGTATTTACAAAGTATCTAGCTCCAGCCATTGCATTTTGCAGGCAGAGAAATATTCAAATATACCCATACTTGGACGATTGTCTGATTCAGGCAGAAAGCCAGGACTTGCTATTACAACATCTGGCATTCGTAAAGAGACTTCTAACCTCACTGGGGTGCACTATAAACGAAAAGAAATCTCACCTAGTACCCCGCCAACAGATTGTATTCCTGGGAGCAAGCTTGAACACAACTTCCCAGATGGCATTCCTCACTCCAGAGAAACAAGTTTATTTGACAACCTACTTCAAACTATTGGCCACAGAACCCCAGCTATCTGCAAGGAAAATACTGCAAGCCCTGGGGTTCATGGCATTCTGCTAATTCCATATGCAAGTTGGCATATGAGGAAACTACAATGGTATCTAAAAAGCCTATGGTGTCAACATTCTCATGACCTGGAATCAATGATTCCTATCATTCCTTGGATAAAGACAGAGTTCCTTTGGTGGGAAGAGGCCTGCTACCACAACAAGGGGCTCCCTTTCACTCTACCTCCTGCCGCCCAAACCCTAACAGACACATCAGACTATCCATGGGGGGCTCACTTGGCAGGGTATTGCATTCAGGGCAAATAGAACCCAAGACAGATGCACCTGCATATCAACCAATAAGAAATGTTATCTGTACAAAATACAGATACAGATACAGACAAAATTCCCTGCCAGCCTTCAAAGACAGCATTCTTCCAGGACAACTATTGGTAAAGACAGACAACACCACAGTTATGTGGTACATAAACAAGCAGGGGGGGAACCCACTTGTACCCTCTCTGCAGACTAGCCATGGCTCTGTGGAACACAGCCTTGAGCTACCAAGTAGACCTACAGGCTCAGTTCCTGCCAGGCAAGCTAAATTCACTGGCAGAAGACTTAAGCAGAAATCTCATGGACCCAAGTGAATGGAAACTGGAACCAAAAATATTCAACCTCTTGAGGAACAAATGGGGGACTCCAGAGGTAGACCTGTTTTCCTCCCCTCAGAACTACCAATTGGACAAATGCTGCACAAGGACTTCCCACAGTCAAACTTGGAAAGTGGATGCCCTGTCCGTTACATGGGAAAGCCTCTCAGTTTATGCCTTTCCTTCTCTGCCTCTCCTCTTGAAGGTTCTGCTAAAGATCAAACAGGACAAGCCAAGGACAATACTGATTGCGCCAGACTGGCCACTCCAGCACTGGTACCCCCATCTTGCGCAGTATGACACTGCTGGAACCATGGCACCTGCCTCAGACCCCTTCCCTGCTGTCCCAGCAGGTGGGCCAGATTCTGCACCCTCAGCTTCAAACCCTGAACCTTGCAGCCTGGCTAATTCCTTGAGCTCTCCAATAACATCCCTCAGTAAGCAGGTGCTAGATGTCATTCTGGAGGCAAGAAGGGCTAGTACTAGAAAATCGTATGCTGAAAAGTGGAAAAGATACTGTTCCTGGAGCCAGACTCATGGGGTGGGCACAGTGGTGCCCAACTTGCCTCATATTCTTCAGTACTTAACAGAAATGCTCCACAAGGGTCTATCCTTCTCGTCAATTAAAATTTATGCTTCTGCCATTTCAGCACATTATAATACTGAGCCACCCCTCTTCTCTCACCCCCTGCTAAAACAATTCCTTAGAGGGGCCAACATTTTAAGACCCCCCCCCCCCTCAGGACCAGGATAGCCCCTACTCCAGCCTGTGACCTTAACTTTGTACTGGAAAAGTTCACTCTCACTCCCTTTGAGCTAGCAGCAACAGCAGAGTTGAAATTCCTTTCTTGGAAAACAGTCTTCCTTCTAGCCGTCACTTCAGCAAGAAGGGTGTCTGAATTACAGGCCCTCGTGGCAGTGGAACTCTTCATTATCTTCCATGCAGACAGGGTTTCCCTCAGAACCAATCCTTCCTTTATGCCCAAGGTGGTGTCTAGTGTGGCCCTAAATCAGTTCATTCATTTGCCTACTTTTTTCCTTAATCCACAAAACAAAGGAGAACAAATACTGCACTCTCTGGATGTGCACAGACAGCTTAGATTTTATTTGGACAGGACTAAGCCTCTCAGAAAATCTGAACAGCTACTAGTTGGCTTTGCTGCAGGGGCAGAGGGGAAGGCCATTTCAAAGCAAACCATTTCCAAATGGATAGCCCATTGCATTCATTTTTGCTATAAGCACCATTGAAAATTTACCCCACGGGGATAAGATCACATTCCACCAGGGCTGCATCTACCTCTGCAGCCTTTCTCAGAGGAGTCCTTACCAGGGACATCCTAGAAGCTGCTACCTGGAGCTCTGTACATACCTTCACCAAGCATTTACCACATGCCTGTTTTTTTCTAAATCCAGAGCTAGTTTTGCCACTGCAGTCTTGCAGGGGTTAATAGCTGGCCTTAATGCTCTCTAACTTTCTCCTCCCTTCCTTAGCTTTGGGAATCAACCCAAATGTGATGACTGCAACAGTGAAACACGAAGAACATAGTACAGTTGTGTACACTTACCATAAATGTAGATGTTCGAGCGTATTCACTGTTGCAGTCCTGGTTATCCTCCCTTCAACCCCCTGACTTCTCTTGGCTCTACCATTCCTTCTGGTTTGGTATATTTAAGTTTTCTGGTGTATTTGCTTTTTGATGGATGTGTATCATAACATATAATTGCTTCCCATTGTGGGGGCACCTGACATCTGGGGCAAGAAAAACTGATGTAATGGCGTCGGCTGCATGTTTTATACCCCGATGCCCTGACATCATGGAAGAAGAGACAGCATCCGATGCAGGAATCTGAAGACTCTGGTATTCAGGCCGACTGAGGGCTACCTGCAGGCAGGTAATCCAAATGTGATGACTGCAACAGTGAACAGACTCGAACATCTACATTTATGGTAAGTGTACACAACTGTACATTTCTATGATGGCACGTCTTCCACCCGACAGAATTTCTGCCCTCAGACAGCAGATGCTTCACCTTCTTTCTAAGGACAAGATAAAGGCAAAGGTAGTTCTGAAACTTCTAGGAACTATGGCTTCAACCATAACTCTAGTTCCTCGCGCCAGGATGCATATGAGAATCCTTCAGTGGCTCCTGTTTTCTCAGTGGTCGATACAAGAACTTCCTATGTCCCATCTGATTAGAATAATGGAGTCATGCAAGAGGGATCAACGGTGGTGGACTCAGTCCAATCATGTGACCATCGGGAGACCCTTTATTTCACAACAGCCTGTTGCTACTGTGACTACAGATGCTTCCCAGCTAGGGAGCATTATCTGGGAAGGACAGTCCAAGGTAATATGGCAAGACCATGAGGCCCATTTGCACATCAGTGTTCTAGAGATGAGCGCAGTGCTTCTGGTGTTGTAGGCAGTCCACAATTCTCTTCCACTATGGACAGTTGCAATCCAGTCAGACAATATGTCAGTGGTATGGTACATACACAAATGAGGAACCAGATCATACCCACTTTGTCGGGAGGCTCTGAGAGTTGGGCAATATCTTCTCAGTGCTTTCTAGTAGCAACGCACATCCCGGAGAAATCCAACGTGATAGCGGACAAGCTCAGCAGGGCAATATTAATGCCTCATGAGTGGTCTGTAAACCAGAACATAGCGGAAGAGATTTTCCAGAAATCGGGCTAGCCTTGCTGCAATCTTTTTGCCACTCCCATGAATACCAAATGCAGCAGCTACTTTGCCCTAATTCCCCCTCTGGGAGGATACACTGATAGACGCACTTGTTCACAACTGACTCTTAGGACTTCTTAATGCCTTTCCCCCATTTCCCGTCATACCCAAAGTCATCCAGAAAGCAAAATCCTTGGGAAGCAGGCTGATTCTCATTGCCCCATATTGGCCTCGTCAGATTTGGTTCCCATTCCTCTGGCCTCATCTACAGGAGAAGTCGTGGGTACTGGGCCCAGTTCCAGACCTTCTGACACATATGTCAGGAACATCCTTCTCTCCACACCCTCAACTTGACAGCATGGCTGCTCCACTTCCCAATTTAGTCAGGCTTCAAAACTTCACTCCAGCAGTCAAACACATGTTGATATCCTCTCAAAAAGATTCTACTAGAAAACTATATACTAGCAAATGGAAGAGGTTCTCCCACTGGGAGCAAACTAGAAACATTGACCCATTTTCTGCTCCAATTCAATCCATTTTAGAATTTCTTGCAGAACTCTTCCAGCAAGGCTCGGCTGCAGTGACTATTACAGTTCATCTGGCTGCAATCTCGAATTTCCACATTGGTGAGCATACTCCTAACTTAATGTCATCAGGTTGTGTAAAGCATTTTTAAAAGACACTTCCTTACTGAGACCTCCTTTTAAAGAACCACCCTCTCCTTGAGATTTAAATTTTGTCCTGTCTCAACTAACATTGCCACCATTCGAGCCCTCTTTATCTTGTAACCTCAAATTTCTTTCCTGGAAGACCACCCTCCTAGTAGCGATAACATCTTCTAGA
This sequence comes from Protopterus annectens, assembly GCF_019279795.1. NCBI lineage: Eukaryota > Metazoa > Chordata > Ceratodontiformes > Protopteridae > Protopterus > Protopterus annectens. The sequence goes on along the minus strand of NC_056747.1, from coordinate 692,396,542 downwards.
AGAGTCTCAGAGTTGCAAGCACTCAATCAGACCACCATATCTGATTTTCCATAAGGATAAGGGTATTGCTACGAACTAATCCATCCTTTATACCTAAGGTTTGCTCTTAATCCAATATAAATCAATCTATTGAGCTTCCGGTGTTTTTTTTTCCTAATCATAGCAACAAAGCAGAGTGTAAACTCCACCAATTGGACATGCATAGACAGCTCAGATTCTATTTGCATAGAACTAAAGAGGAAATATGACCAATTATTCATCTCTTTCTCTGAGGCAAAAAAAAAGGTATGTCAGTGTCTAAAGTCACTCTTTCAAATTGGCTTTTAAGTTGCATCACCTTTATATACATCTCCAATAATAGAAATTTACCATTCATAATTAGAAGTCACTCAACCAGAACATTAGCAGCGTCCTCTGCTTTCCAGGCCATAATGTCTATGGACAGTATTTGTGCTGCTGCTACGTGGGTTAATCCTCACACGTTTTTCACTCATTACAAAGTTGATTTGGCCTCCAGGGACAGGGCCTCCTTTGGTTCCACTGTGCTCAAAGGTGTACTCCTGTGAGCTACCCGGGATAAAGATGCTAGGGGTGCTGTCCCATCCAAGTAAGAAAGAAGGCGAGATAGGACAACATAACAAAGAAGTTATGTACTCGCCATATGTATCATGTTTGTTGTCCATCTTGCCATTCATTCTTACAACCCCCCCCCCCACCTTCCCCCATCCAAGGACTCCTAGAGGGCCTGGTGGTGACCTTTCCTCTTATACATGAGCTCCTTTGACTCCCTCTGTTTTTTTCCTTGACCTGAACAAATGTGAATAAAACTTAGTAAGGAATATTTTAGAAGACTTAAATTAATCCTGAAAACAGTGTTGACATCTAGGAACAACATCCAAGTTATAAACCAGTTTGCTCTTCCTGTCCTAACTCATAGTTTTGGAGTGATTGACTGGCCCCAAAACTTGTTGGATAGATTAGATAGGAAAACAAGAAGGATGCTTCATGCTCACCAAATGATTTATAAATATTAGTACATACCAAGATTGTATATTCCTCATTCCGAAGGAGGGATGGGCCTCCTTGAAATTGATTACATTTATAGATCTGCATTCGTGGGACTCCACACATATCTGCTGACCTCACAAGAAGGTAGTGAAAGTTTTGAAACATGAGGAGAATAAATCTAAGATGACTTCCCTGCTTAGTCTAGCAGAAGCAAATCATCAGGCAGGAATGGAAACCAAAGCACAAGTAATAAAAAATCAGGCAGCAACTGAATGTGCCAAAAAACACAAGAAAGAATATAAGGTGAAGGACCAGATGAGAAGGCAAGAAATGTGGAAAATGCATAAACATAGTTGCCAGTATAGAAAATTTCTGGAAGAACCTCATGTTGATCAGGAACGAACACAGGAATAGTCAAGGAGAGGCAAATTCAAACCAAGATATGAAAGGTTAATATTGGTTCATAGGTTTATACTAGGCTATCTGCCCTAAGGCATTTATAAGCCTAGCCCAAAGTTTTGTGGCTTACGCCACCCCTTATGTTAAAAAATACTGTGCCCATTAGTTTGTTGTGCCTCTGTCCAGCAGTGACACAGAGATGATTCCCGGGGTAAACCTACGATCTCCCATCCACCGGTCAAGATTTCTCTTGAACAGAGCCAGCGAGGTGCTGTGCCTCACATGGACCAGGATTTTATTCCACAGCATAGGGAGTCTCTGGGTGACAAATCTATCCCTCCAGCATGTCCTATTTATATCCGTGCTAAGGTTTAAGTCGCTTGCTCTAGTGGATCTGGTAGATTTGGATTTTTTGAGGTGGAGCATGTCCATTAATTCCGGGTTGGACATGGCCTTGTATGTCAGGCACAGGTCACCTCTGAGCAGATGGTATGCGACTGAATAGAGCTGGAGTTTCTTCAGTCTGGCAGCATATGACAGATTTTGGAGTCCCTTTATCCTTTTGGTGAGGAACTTTTGGGGTCTCTCCAATTGCTGCAGGTGTCGGGTGAGATACATCCCGAATCGGGCATTGTACTCGATCATTGGTCTGATAAGTGAAGAGTACAGGCGAACAATGACCTCACTTGATCTGGATGTGAATCCCTTCATGATCAGGTGGGCAATGTAGAAGGTCTTTCTAACCACTTTAGCAATGTGAGTGTCAAAAGAAAGGCCACTGTCAACCTGGGTCCCCAGGTCCCTGATAACCTCTTCTGTGCTTAGTGGATTGCCACCTATATGGTAGCTTGGGGTTACCTTGTTTTTCCCAAGGGTATGACTATACATTTTTGGCATTTAACTTCAGGCCATGGCTCTGGCACCAGCTATCAGTTTCCGTGAGACCCCTCTGAAGGATATCTGTGTCCGATGTACTTTCCACTATGGCGCCCAGTTTGCAGTCATCTGCAAACCTTGTCAGCCATAGTCCTCCTATGTTTGCCTGTACTTCTGAGAAGTAGATGCCGAACAACAGGGGGCCAAGGACCGAGCCCTGTGGGACACCACTTGTGACCGGCTTGGAGTCTGACATGGCGCCAGCAACTCTAACCCTGTGGGTTCTGTCCTTTAGCCAGTTTGCAACCCATCTTGTGACATATGGGTTTACATTTAAGCTGGTAAGTTTCTCTATAATACTCAAGTGGGGTATTGTGTCGAAAGCTGTTGCAAGGTCAAGGTAGGCTGTATGGACTGCCTTTCCCTCATCAATGGCCTTGGTGACTGTTTCGAAGAAGTCGACCAAGTTCAAAAGGCATGATCTGCCCTTGACAAAGCCAAACTGGGTCGGGTCCAATGTCTGCAAGTCCCCTATGTCTTTGTTTATGAGTTCCATTATGATCCTCTCCATAGCTTTGCAGACCAGGCTTGTTAAGCTTATGGGGCGGTAATTACCAGGGTCAATAGAGGCACCGCCTTTGTGGAGTGGTGGCACAAGATAGTGGGCTACATACATGTTGGTTTACAAAGTCCATTGAACATGTGGGAGAAATGGACAAATGTAGGTTTTGTAAATCATAATTGGAAACACTTGCACACCTCGTTCCTGGTTGTGACATACTAATGACAGAAGGACATAATGAAGGCATACTAATATGATAAGACTGTTGCACTGGGGATTGTACAAACATTATGGTACTGAAGTGGCTGAAAAACACTGAAAACATGAGCTGCAAAGCATCATATAAAATGAAGAAGTCTACATTACATGGAATCACCCATTGCCAACAGTTCAAAAGGTAGATGCTAGGAAACCATTGGTCCATGAAAAGAAGACAAAAGTAGCATTGATCATTGAAATTGCCACACCCAGTGACTACAGTGTCTTGCGTACAGAGAGCCACAAAGTCATAAAATATCAGGATTTGCAGGCAGAAACAAGAACAATATGGAAGAAAGATACCCAGACAGTTCCAATAGCAGTAGGAGTGACAGGTCTTATAAAAAAAAAATCTGCAGTCGTATTTAGATATGTTACCAATACATGTAACTCTGTACGAATTGCAGGAGGAGTCATTACTGGGGACATTGTGGGTGCTGCGAAAAGCACTTCTGGCTGAAATCAAAGATTGAAGCAATAGTAATTTCATGAACTTTAATGGTACTTTGACTTAGGAATGAGGTCCATTCCCATCATGGTATTAGAAACCCAAAAGATTTAGAGAAATTAAAAAAATAGAGGCCCGTTGTCAAGCAGTCATCACCATTGTATTATTCATTCCTTACTGTTTTGGTCTGTTGAGTTCAGGCCATCACTTGCAGGATCCAGATGTAAGTGTGTGTCTCCTTGTCCTGCGGAATTTCCCAGGACCTGAGGGGTTTGTTTCATTAAGAGACAGGGGCATTGAGACTTCAATTTCCTGTAGTTATGTCCCAGATAATACCATCCCACTTAGAAGATTCACATTTTTGATGTCTTCTAAGAACTGCCCTGGTGCATTACTGTTTTGTTTCTGAAAAAGGTTAAAACGTTTTTTAGAGACAGTGATGAGAAACCCTGGAACATAACTCCATGGATTCTTCCCTCAAAGATGGCACTTTTCTTCCTGGCAGATCCAGATACCGCTGCTTCTCTTCTTCCAAACAAGGGTCCTGTATTGTGTACCACATGTCCCAGTGACTGTCCTCAATTTTGGACTAGGCTTGGAAAAAGAGCTTTCTAATTTTGGCGTCAAGGAGCCCATGGGGAAAAACCATTATGATTGCTTTAATGATCTTCCATATAGTTCACTAAAACTTTAAGTGCATTATCACTGGGGTAGGACAGGTGCATATGTAATATGTGTCTCATAGATGGCTGTGGATTTCCATTTTTTACCTTTTTACCTCTGAAAGTAAGCTGAACCAGGTTATTCAAGATTCCTTCTGCAAAGAAGTTATCTTTGCTAAGGCTTCTGAGGTAACCCTCTGAAGACCTTCAGAAGAGGAAGTTGATGTTGACTATTGCGGATGGTCTTTATGACTCCCCATGTTGCTTTACAGCTAACCCATTTCCCATGAAAATGCGCCTTCACTGTAGAATGGAAAGAGAGACCAAGTATTGACTGGCTCATCCCTTTTTAGCTCTTTCTTGTATCTTTTCTAAGACAGGCTTTGCAGGGTATACTGCAGGAGTTCTAATTTGCATGAGCGAAACCAGTTCTTTGACTTTATTCCAGCTTAGGGGACTATGACAAAGGACCAGTTTCAAATCATACCCTGGGTCTTTTTTTTTCTTCCCCATCAGGATTTGTCTTAAAAAGCATTTTTCTAAACTCCTGGAACAAGCCCACATTTTACTCTCTAGGCAGAAAAACTGAAAAAGAGAAAGAAGGTTTTGTTTCCATACCTTTCTTTTTCTAGAGGGAACAGGAGCATCCCATCCTAAGCTAGACCTCACTGACTTCACATCGTTTTCCTCCTTTTCTTCCTTTGGCCACCCCAGTCATATCTTTGCATAATTGTGGAGCACTTTTCTTTCTAGTTCATTTTTCCCTTTTCTTCCCAGCATCTAGTGATACTGGGCACCAGGGAGTAAGAATTTTCCATAGATCATGGATCTCCCATGTAAGTGTGTGCTTTCCCAGATCTGCTATGCCTAGCTTTTGAGTGATACTCTACTTGTTGTTAGGCTTACATCCCTATGCTCTCCCTTATTGCATAGTATGTGCTGCTGTTGTGTGTACCAATGGGATTTCTCCTGCATTGGGATGTATCCAGGCCCTTCTTCTGGAATGGTTGAGATAACTTAATTCCACTCCTTTTTGGGCATGTCTTACAATGCCCATGCTGTTCTTTAATCCGGATCATTTGGGCTATAATCAAGACTTTAATCCCTTTATGCCACAGAGCAAACCATAGTTAAATCTGGTATGTTAAATTCCATTGGCATCATGCTCCTGCTTCTGCACGTACACTAGATAGAATCACTGGATATTACTGGCAGCTTTTGGTATATTACTGTCCGTGATTCTTATAAGAGGCTTCTTCAGTACTGTCCAAGTGGGCATCACTTTCAGTACAAGATGCTGCTGTTTGGTCTGTCCTGTATATTTAGAGTGTTTACCAAAGTTTTAGCCATGGCGGACAAGATCTTGTAGGAGAATAGCCACCTTGTGTTTTCATATTTTTCCTCCTCATGGCCAGCACAGAGGCTTCATGGTTAAGTTCTCTGCCTCATGGTTCCAGGTTTTGTGGTTTCTGTCCAGATCTTTAATCCCTAATTTTTGTGGAGTTGTATTTTCTCCCCATGTCTGTATGGTCTTTCTTTGGGTGCTAAGGTTTCCTCCCATTCACCAAAATGGAAAAAAAAAGTGTGGAATAGCAAAGTGTTGCACCGCCTTTGAAAGGTAGTAAAAATTGTTAGCACTGTCAAACAGCAGGTCTAAACAAACTATCCCTCTGCAGAGCCAACATCTTTAAAAGTTAGGTGATTGGTTTTGCCACATCTTTTGTTTATAAACATGGCAGTGTGAACTTCTAAAAGCCATTTTACCTTCTGCCACTCTTCTTTGCCAGCTAGCATTGTACTCTGTTCATCGATAAAGTGAGACTCAAGCTTAAAAGCACTTAGGGCTTGCATTTTGCCAGATATCAGAGCATAATAGTTTCATTACCATGCGCTGTGTAAATATTCAAACCTGCTTCCCTTAGAATTCAGGAAAGTCCTGGCATAATAAATTATGTTTCCAGAATTAGAATATTGCTTACTCCTGTTTGTGTTACACTCATCCCAAAACAACTGCAACCTCAAAGTCGCAGTAAACAGGTTATGTAGATTTATATTCTTAGGGGGCCCTAAAAAAGCATCTTTGCTATTTACTGCAAAAAAAGCAAACTTGCTGCCAGTAACTGCCAGGACCACTCTTTTGTTAGACAGCTGCACATAGAAATTAGGAAACTGCTCCTATTGTCCACCAGTAATATAACAAACTACATCACAGACACACTGTTCCTTTTGCTCATATGCAGAAAATGCAAAGTTATTATAAAGGCTGTAATCCTCCAAAGCATTAGACAAAAACCCTTTTCAAAACTTATACCATGCTTGGAACTTTTTACCTCAAAATGTTAGAAAAATCCAGAAATCAGCCACATTTAAAGAGCAACTAACTACATTTCCTTACTAAAAACTTGACATCAAGCAGCAATCACATAAGACAAACCTTACAATATGTCACACTTGACTTCTTGTGAACTTCTAAATTGCACAAATTTCATTTTCTTTGCCGCATGTGTTGTGTTGATTTGCGTGAAGATTGAGAGAGGAAAAAAACAAGTTAAATGATGGCCTGTAACACGTGAATAAAAGACAGTAGTCAAGAAAAGAGGGAAAGTGAACTTTTATAAGTGAAAACATTACTATTCCTACATGTCCTTCAAGAATGCAACTGCAGTCCTTACATATGGGTTGTCCTGCCTCAGGCAGCCCTTCGGTCGGCCGGATTCCAAAGTCTGGGTCCGGCATCGGCTGATGTCGCCTCCTCCCCGATGTCAGAGCGGCTGGGGTATAAAGGCATCAGCCGACGCCATCTTCTTCAGTCTTTCTTGCTGCGTGGCACCCGAAGCAGAAGCAGTTCGCAAGTGCCGATCAGTCAGCTCCTGTGTTTTCAGTTACCGAAGTCATCTAAAAGCTAAGTACCCCATTGGGGAACATTTTTTCTTGCCTCAGCCGATGTCAGAACAAATTGAGAAAGTTAATAATTGTTTGTCTTGTGGTAAACAAATACCTCATAAGGACTTCCATTCTTACTGCTTCCCTTGCCTGGGCCCAGACCACGACGTCTCGGCCTGTGCTGCCTGTGCTTGCTTTAATAAGCACACTCTCAGGTGCCGGGCTGAATTTGCCAAAGACTTTTTTGGCGAATCCTTCGCTTACATCATGCCGTCGGAACAACCGACAGTGCAAACTACCAAGAAACGCAAGGACCGGGACCGACACCCTCGGCCCGCGTCTTTCACCGATACTACGCCTAAGCCCTCCGCGAGTGCTTCGGTCCCTACGGAAGCGATTATTCAACCGCTCCAGGCCGACGACACGGCGTTAACACGCTCTTCGGTCTCGGAGACTACTCCGGTGCCGGTTGTTGATTTTCCTCCAGAAACCGAAGTTCTCGATCTTCCCGACACCATTCCTGTGGACAAGGTTACCCCTGCACGTGGGGCAGCTAGGCCTCCTGTTTCCATGTCCATCAAGGCCTTTGCACGTGCTAAGGCCGCCAGCCAGGCCAAGGCCCATCCTAAACCTACCTCACAGGCCCCTTCGTCTGATAGACAGATCATGTCTCTTGCTGCAGATCTAATCTCTCTTATCAGGGGGTCTCAGCCCCACCCAGACAGAGGTTCTCAGCCACCTGCAGAAAAAAGGCCTAGAACTGAGCAGGCAGACAACCTCTCTTCAATTGAAGCCTCTGGGGATTCAGAGCATTCAGATATCCAAGAAGAATCCTTCCAGGTCTATGAGGACTCTGATGCTGAGGAATCAATTCCCTCTGCCTCTCCTCCGGAGGATTTTTCTTTCGGTGAAGTCCTCCACTCCATGAGGGAACATTTTAAGTGGCAGGGTCAGGAATTTTCTGATTCTAGGAAAAGGCTTTGTACCTTCCTCAAGTTACCCCAGCACAGTCCTTTGGCTATCCCTCCAGTTTTGGATGTCCTGGATGATGTTTTCTCCGACTCCAGTGCTTCCCCTGATTCTCTCCCCCCTGCTCCTGTCAAGCCAGACAGATATTACAGGGTACCTGCACTCACAAGCATCTCTTTAAGGCCCACTCTGTGGATCTAGAAACTATTTCACAGGGCCCCAAAGGAGTGGCTACCTCCTCAGCCAAAAATCCACTGCCAGCTGACAGGGAAGCAAAGTCCCTGGAGAGATGGGGTAAAAAAGTTTATACCTCTACCACCCTTGCCATGAGGTCACTTAACTGCCTTTTTCATATGTTTCAGTACCAGGATTATTTATTGGATGATTTGCAGAAAAAGCTAGCCTCTCCTGAGCCTATAGATAGAAAGGCATTGCAGGATTTAGTTCATAACACTCAGCAGGTTAGCAACCATTTTCTTCAGTGTGGTTATGATGCATTGGAGGCTTCATGTAGGGCAGCTATGACAGGGGCTGTTATCCGTAGACATGCTTGGTTGAAAGAGCAGCCACTGCCGGATCATGTTAAAGTAAAGCTCCTGGACGCACCTCTGGATAAACAGAAGCTTTTTGGTGCTAATGCTCAGGATGTGTTGAAATCTATTGAGGAGAAGGCAAAATCAGTACAGACAGTAAAGGATTTCCTCCATGTTCAGCCTCCCAGATTCAGCAGGAATTGGCCCTCAAAGAATTGGTCCTTTCCAGACTCAGACAAGTTTCAAAGGGGAAAGAACAGGTGTGCACGAGGTAGAGGGCAATACCGAGGCTCCTACAGGGGACGCCAATGGTAACCTCAAAATCAGAGAAGTGGCACAGGTAGTTCACCTGCACCACAGGGACAATCACAATGACTTACCTTTCACTCCGCCTACCAAGGCTCAAAGAGAAGCACCTCTAGGCGGAAAATTATCTCTATTCTCAAAAAACTGGCACATTATAACACAGGACAATTGGATTCTGGACATAATAGACAGAGGTTACAGGTTCCACTTCCATACTTTACCAACAGGACAAGGCATGCCAAATCTGCCACAAAATCAAAGGGCAGAGGCACTCAGAGAAGTCTCAAAGCTGTTACAAATAAAAGCAATAGAGAAGGTTCCTCCTCAGGAACAAGGCCAGGGATTTTACTCAAGACTGTTCCTTGTTCCAAGAAAAGAAAAGCAATGGAGGCCTATTTTGGACTTGTCCGTTCTAAATACTTTTCTCATGGTGCCAAAATTCAAGATGCTGACATTACAGCAACTTCTTCCCATGCTGGGCAAGGGGTCTTGGCTGGTTACTCTGGACCTCAAGGAGGCATACCTGCATGTCCCTATCAGACACAGTTGCAGAAGATACCTCAGATTTCTTGCAGGAACAGAGCACTATCAATTCTCAGCATTGCCATTTGGCTTATCTACTGCGCCCAGAGTATTCACGAAATGCCTGGCATCAGTAGTGGCACATTGCAGACTCCAGGGGATTCAAATATACCCTTACCTGGACGACTGCCTCATACAAGCAGACAGCAAACAAACCTTGATAAAACACTTGGATTATGTCATTCAATTGCTGCAGGCTTTGGGATACACAGTCAACATTCAGAAATCAAGATTACTGCCATCCCAAGAGATTATTTTTCTAGGGGCAAAGCTGAACACACAGCTACAAATGGCCTTCCTCACAGAGGAGAAACAAGAGCATTTAACAGACTACTTCAAAAGCCTAGCAAAACTAACCCACCTGACCACAAGGAAAACCTTGCAGGCCCTGGGGTTCATGGCATCTTGCATTCTTCTAATCCCTCTGGCAAGACTACACATGAGAAAACTACAATGGTACCTAAAAAGCTTGTGGTCTCAACACAGCCACAACCTAGAACACATAATTCCACTCATACCACGCCTGCAAAGGGAATTTTTATGGTGGGCTCAAGCAAGTCACTTAAATGAAGGCATGCCTTTCAACAAAGCTCCAACAAGTCAAACTATTACAACAGACACCTCAGACCATGGATGGGGGGCGCACATGGACGGCAGATGCATTCAAGGGCAATGGACTCCCATGGAAATGCATCAGCACATAAATCAAAAAGAGATGTTGGCAGTGATACATGCAATAAAAGCCTTTGGAAAATCTCTTCAGCAAGGTCATCTGCTAATAAGGACAGACAACACCACTGTCATGTGGTACATAAACAAACAAGGGGGCACTCACTCCTACCCCCTCTGCAGACTAACAATGACTCTTTGGGAAAAGTCCCTGAAACTGAACATCTACTTGCAATCCCAGTTTGTTCCGGGCAAGGACAATGTTCTGGCAGACAGGTAAATTTCTTGGATCCACACGAATGGATGCTACACCCACGCATTTTCTCACAAATAACAACTGCATGGGGAAGACCAGACATAGACCTCTTTGCATCTCATCTCAATCATCATCTGGAAAGGTTTTGCACAAGGATACACCATCCTCTAGCTTGGAGAACGGATGCTCTTTCCTTCAGCTGGAATGCCCTAACAATTTATGCATTCCCTCCTCTACCTTTACTCACCAAGGTGTTACTGAAGATCAAAGCAGAACAACCAAGAGGAATCTTGATAGCTCCAGACTGGCCAAGGCAACACTGGTATCCACTGCTACTGAGCATAACTCACACCAAACCGTGGCCCTTGCCTCAATGGCCTCAGCTCCTGACTCAACACAATTACAAGACTGTTCATCAGAATCTGCAAACCTTAAAGCTGACAGCTTGGAGAGTTCCATGACTGGGACCCATGACTCCCTCTCCAAAAAAGTTCAGGAAATTTTGATGGAGGCACGCAGACCTTCCACCAGAAAAACCTATTCGGCCAAATGGAAGAGATTCATCATCTGGAATGTCAACAAGGGCCAGGATGCATCACTGATGAACATACCTCAGATATTAGAATACTTGGCAGAAATGTTTCACAGTGGCCTCTCATACTCTTCCATCAAAATCCACGCTTCAGCTATCTCAGCACATTACAACTGTGATCCATCTGTGTTTTCGCATCCCTTGCTAAGACAGTTTCTAAGGGGTATAAAGAATATCAAACCTCCAAGGAAACAACCAATTCCTGCATGGGACCTCAATTACGTCTTGGAAAAATTAACTCTTCCTCCTTTTGAACCAGCAGCATCTTCAGAAATGCAATTTCTCTCTTGGAAAATGGTTTTCCTGTTGGCAGTCACCTCAGCAAGAAGAGTCTCGGAGATACAGGCCCTCATGGCAGTTCCTCCTTTTCTCATCTTTCATCAGGACAGAGTTTCTCTTAGGACCAATCCTTCCTTCATGCCTAAGGTGATATCCAGAGTGTCTCTAAACCAAGCAATTCACCTGCCTACTTTCTTTCCTAACCCTCAAAACAAAGGGGAAAAGCTGTTGCATACTTTAGACATTCACAGGCAACTACGCTACTACTTGGACAGAACAAAGTTTACCAGGAAGTCTGACCAACTGTTTGTAGCCTATGCTGCTGGGGCACAAGGAAAGGCGGTCACCAAGCAAACTATCTCAAAATGGATTGGACACTGCATCAGATTCTGTTACTCTTTCCATGGAAAAAGTGTGCCAGCTAATATTAGACCACACTCCACCAGAGCTATGGCCACATCCACAGCCTTTCTAAGAGGAGTGGCTACAAAAGATATTCTAGAGGCTGCTACATGGAGCTCCGTGCATACATTTACCAAACACTACAACCTGCCATTATACTCCAGATCCCGAGCAGGCTTTGCTTCGGCAGTCCTGCAGGGCCTTCTAGCTACACCATCTCTTGCTTAGTCCTACCACCCCCAGCTTGGCTATGGTATTCAACCCATATGTAAGGACTGCAGTTGCATTCTTGAAGGACATAGTACAGTTTTGTACCTACCATAAATGTAGATGTCCGATAGATATGCAACTGCAGTCAGGTTTTCCCTCCCTCCTACCCCTCTGCTTTTTCCCTTGGGTCCATTCCCCCCTTTCCTATAAGCTGGGGATATCTGTTATGGTGTATCTGTTTATTACCGTTGTGCATGTCTGGATTTTTTGTTTATCCATTCACAAAATTTAGCCTTCCTTGGAGGGCACCTGGCATCTGGGGCAAGAAACACAGAAGAAGATGTCGTCGGCTGATGCCTTTATACCCCAGCCGCTCTGACGTCGGGGAGGAGGTGACATCAGCCGACGCCGGACCCAGACTTTCGAATCCGGCCGACCGAAGGGCTGCCTGAGGCAGGGCAACCCATATGTAAGGACTGCAGTTGCATATCTATCGGACATCTACATTTATGGTAGGTACAAAACTGTACTTTTCAGCTTCTTGTCCCATAAGACCTCTTTTTCATCAGAAAGACTGTAGAAGTGCAGGCATTCATGTCAAAGGACACCTACACAGGGTAGAGGGACTGGGTGGCACTCAGGAACAGTCTCTGTTTTCATGCCTAAGATTTTGCCCCCTTTGAGTCAAATTATTCTTCCCTTGTTTCGTACCAGTCTGATGAATAAAAGTCATATGATTTTGCATACTATGGAAGTTTACAGACAACTTGTGTATTATATTAGAATGACTTTGTTTCATAGATGTATGGAACATATCCAAAATTCTGGTAGCAGCTCTGATACTAAAGTGCTCAGCTGGATAGAGAAAAGTGGAAAATGCTCTGTTTAGCTCTCCTGGGTTGTTGAGGAATGTTTAGCAAGGCACATTTCCCTTAAATGAACATGTGAAAAGGATTAAGGACCTAACAGGAGCTGGTTGCATGGGAAGGTTAGGACGTCCTGAGTGGTTGCATCACTCAAGGAGATGAGTGACAGCTCTACACTGCAGCCATTACTTGCCTTTCCCCATAGTGCTTACATGGCACACTGAAGGAGTGGTGGGAAAAACAATTCATAATCCTTTAATAGCTGCCTGGATGAAGGCTGTACCATGATTAGCTGACACCTAACTGGGCAGAGTCACAACATTTGGCCCGAAAGTCAGCAAATATGGGGCGTTGGAGAAAGAACACTGATCTAAAGACTTTAGGCTTTCCAATAAGTATTTTGTCCCCTTATACCAGGAAAGTAGGGTTTATTTTTTTTGTTTGTTTTTGCTGACAAGGATTTGGTTCCCCTCCTATGTGATGAGAGGGCTTCAGGGATATTTATTGGTGACTCCCTGCTCCACAGAAGGAACTGGAGATGTTTTTACAGCAACATTTCTGACTGACATTCTTGGTATGAGAGGACAGCTTGTGGTTGGTTTGGGGATGGCCATCTGTTGCTGAAATGTGACTGGAAAACTGATACCTGTGTGCAAGCAAGTTGCAATCATTTGCAAGTGAATTACAGCAATGAACATCTTAGGTTACATTAAATACTCTCATGCATATGTACTGCTATCCTCCTGCCGTTATTGTTCATTGGATGAATCACTCATCAGCAGTTGCTTTTTAGAATTACTTGTAAGTTGAGCAAATATTTATTTTTATATCCTTGTAACTCTTTAGGTGCTAAATGTTCATTATTTTTAATGGTTTGCTGGAAAGGTACCTGTTCATTGGTTGGGAAGACTAATGGGCTAAGGTCCTAAACTGGCTTTCTGTTGTTGTGATGGTATGTACGCCCCTTAAAATGAGATATTTTGAGAAAAAAAAATTCGGGCATGAAGGAGGAATATCTCAATCATAAACCCACTGAGGGAGGGTCCCCACAAAAGTAACTGACACATTAGATCTCTGTGTTTCTTGCACGTTCATCAGGCTTACAAAACATACAGAAGTAACTGCATGTTAATTAGCTTGCTGAAAGGGACAGTTCCTCATTAGGCTTGATAATTTGTCTTCCATTTGTTAACCACTGGCTTGCCTTGGGTATTTTGCATCTCATTACACCATCTTGTCTGCAGAGGGCTTAGTCTCACAGCTCAAACTGTGTAGAAGGCCTCAGCCGTAATGATTTGTGTGTCCTAAGTTGTATGACCACTGTAATACAACATGGATACACATTTTTTTGCTGAATCACATTGCTCCATTGAGGTGGTGCATGACATATTCTTTTGATGCCTTTGGGTTCAGTCATAACATGTAGTTCTCGCACAGTGCAGACAATGGCATGTTACATATAGAAGGAATTACCTGATGGTGATGAATAGTCACAGTTTCAGGAATGGACTGGGAAATGGCTTTACGAGGGGGAAGGTTTTGCTGGTGATTTGTGCACATCCTAGTCTCACGAATATGTATTATTTTTTTTTTTTTTTTTAATTTTTGCCCTAAGTTTTTAGCTTTTTCCCTGGTCAGGACTGTGAGGATATTAGATATTTTTATCTGTGCTAGCATGACTAGCTGAAGTTATGTAAATACTTGTAAAACACTCAGTGTTATATATGCCAGCATGACTAGCTATAATTTTATAAACAAGTTTGTTTTTTGATTATTACTTTGATTTATGTAAGATATTCGAATCAAGCAGTGTTCTTCTGGCTGACCAAATGTACATATTTTTTAAAAAAGAATTCTGAATGTAGGTTATGCCAGTCAGCTGACCTAGATGTGATGTCATCGTGTGCCAGAACTGAAAGGAATAGAATCTCAACAGCAGTTGGTTTGTTTACTTTTTAAAGTCTGATATGAGAGTAGAATTCTTATAACAGCTTTCTGTGATTTTTAAAAAATTCTGCTGTAAAAGCAGGTTCTGAGTCAGTTAAGGTTCAGTAGTTGTTCTCAGTTGTCAGTTTTCCAGATCAGTAGTTATCACTCATGTTGTTTTCCAGAGCTGTTCAGCAGTAGTAGTAGGAGTTATTCCAGTCGTTGAGAACCAAACAACAGCCTGAAGAGTAGGCATGTATTTTTATCTTGCCTGTCAGAAGTAAGAGTATCATCTTGCCTTTCTGAATTAATTAGATTAGCAGGGACAGTTACTCTTTAGCTAGTTAGGGAACTATTGTCGGATAGTTTTTCTACATTCAGTGTGGAACGTATCCTTTGACAGCCGCGGTGGTGCAGCAGTAGCATTGTCACCTCACAGCAAGAGGTTCTTCCGTTCAATTCTCTGCTGGGGCACCTTCTGTGTGGAGTCTGCATGTCCTCCCCGCGGTCGAGTGGCATTCGAAAGACATGCGTGAATGGGCATGCCTATGTTGAGGGTTGGGTGTCGAGCTGGCACCTCGGCACCATGAAAATCTACTGCCAGTCATTAGCAGACCAGAGTTCCGCTGTGGCGACCCCTAACCGGGAAAAGCCGGAAGAAGACCTTTAAGTGTGAAACCTATCCTACAGTGTTTTCATAATTCCTGTGTGTGAAACTCAGTAGTTTATTAGAATCAGTTATTCAGTGTATACATGTATTAAATCATTTTAATTATTATTAAATATTTTAGTATCTTGTGTTATGGCTGGTTCTTTAGAAAGTACTTTTAGTAACCTGAGAGAATTTATTGTGATAACACCAGGGCCACTCCGAAAACCTTACTACTTGGATTACATGCTACCATTTATATCAGTATTTATTTTACCCAATATAATTGAACACAACTTTTGAAGGGTATTGTGGTATTTGACTGGTAGCAGCCGTTACCTTGTAATTTGGGAAAGAATAGCAGATATAGCAGGTAAATCTGTGCCAGTCTTTCTCAAGAATGTTTGTATGTGTGAATATCAGATACTTAAGTGTGAGTGTGTCAAATACCTAGAATTGGACACAGTGCTCTGCAGTGGTTAGTGTGAAGACTCATTTGGGGACCTGGAGTGAAGCATATAGTCCAGTCCCAGGTTTGGAGCCTGTTCCCAGTATACTGTTAGAGGAAGTTGTGTATTTCTATCCCTGCTTTCAGTGACGCTTCCTTATTGGAGACAATGGTGAGGATTGAGATTCCTTAGTTACTTTCCCAGGTTTAAGTGGGGTCATCACATTATTTGGTGCCAGCAGTGTGAGATTTCAGTTGAGCTTTACTAGCCTGTGGGTAGTTGTCACTGAGGTGTGCACTCTTGACAGCCACAAGATAAACATACAGAGTTTCATTTCACAACAGTTCTAATTATTTTTTAATCTATTTAGTCAGGGACAGGAGAAGGTGTCAGCAGATGATTATAGCACGCTGATAAGGAACCAGTTGGCTAAGGTGTGCAAAGCCAAAGGACTGGTGTATGCCAGCTTGACTAAGGAAGCAATGATCTCAGCCTTAGTCGCAGAGCAGATCAGTAGCTCGGAGGATATCCAGTTTGGTGCTGGGGATATGCAGCCTTATATGATAAGACAGTGCACATTTTCCCTTACCAGAGACAGTGGTGAGGATTGAGGCTTCTTAGTTACTGCCCTAGGTTTAAGTGGGGTCATCGCAAGGACTATTCCATGTGCTGTACAACATTGTTTGGTACCAGGTGGGAAGAAATAGTGAATAAAGACAATAAAATGGGGGGTGGATCTGGGTTAGTGCCTGTATATATTTATTACCTAACAAAGCAGGCTGGTTCTTAGACACTTTTCAGCAGCAGCTTGGTTTACAAGGGGATGCACACACTGTATTATCAGGGACTGTTTAGGACTGAACCCAGAACCCTAGAGCTGTGAGACCGTAAGATCTTATCACTGAGCCATCATAAATAATTTCCTACATAAAATTCTGTAGTTAGCTTTGATCTCAGATGAAATTTTATCTTCACTACTTTTATCTGTTAGATTTTTGCATTGCTTGGAGTTTTAATCTTTGTCTGTTATGTGGTATTGAAGGAATTCAGAGGCAGTTGGCAGAAAGAAATGTAGCAGTAATGGTGATTTAAGGGATGAATAGTAATTTGGAAACATTTCTTTGACTGGGGTGCGTACATTTAGATGTGAGGATAGTACAGTAGAGGCAGAAAGAAAAAAAAATCTTTTATCGTTTGATTCTTTCAGTTGGATTCTTTGTGTGATTGTTAGGATTACAGTCATAGGCTGTTGAATATGGTAGAACTTGTACATGGAGATTAACTGCATGATTGTAAAAAAGTCCATCTGCAAAGTTGATTTCTGCTTATGTAGCAGCCAGCAAATCTGTGAGCTGTAGCTTTCTAAGGTATGGTCAAATACTACAGAAGTTAAATAAAAGAATGAGTAGCAGAATTTCTAAGTTCCATATGTATGGTAGTAGCATCCAGTCATAGCTGAAAGCTACACAGCTGGTCAGAATTAATTGGTATGCTGGGTGGTGACCCAGTTTGAAACCCCTCCCCAACCACAGTTAGGATTAAACAAAAAATGTTGAAACTTCCCGTGGAGCAGGTATTGAATACCAAAAAAGTCCTCAACTTTTATTAATTGTGGCAAAGAGTAATCATGACCCTTTGCTGTGTTCCTTACATGCACACACACACTTTTGCAGTCTTTGAATCCCTGCACTTGCAAGGAACAAACAACACTTGTGTCTCCCAAAACAAATAGCACCATTGCATAAATGATTGACACCTAAACAACTGCATTTGTGATTGCAGGTACTTAAAATGATTACAAAGCTTTCTTGTAGGAGCTGATTGTTCCCAGTAATAGTTTACACCCAAGGCAACCATCCCACCCTATCTACTGCTTTGGTATCTATAGAATGGATTTGAACTTAATAATTTTCAGTGATAGGCTACACAGTGTTTATACGTTGTTCTTGATTATATGACTTTGACCTAGTCTCATGTAAACAAACTTCCCAGAAAACAGCATTGGTTAAAGGTAATGTGTAACTCTTATTCTTTAAACCACTGTAGTACCACACAATGGCAATGTGGCATATGCTGTTTACTTAACTCACTGTCTAGTTTACAGTGGGCCTTTATTTGTCCCAAATATTTCAACTCCTGTACTACTATTGTCTTTATACTTTCATGACTTTTGAGTCAAAATCTAAATGTTGATCAACATGTTCATTATTACTAACAAAAATTTATCAGACGTTAAAAATGCTGGATAAAGAATAGGAGTTTCTAGTTGGATCAGCATTACTTTCAACAGTTCAGACCATTTTACTCCCAACTGTGCTATATTGCATCACCAGTTCTGACTAAGGCAAAAAAAAGGTCTTCACAAACTAGAACATAGCTGTAACAAAATAGCCAAGTTTACTGAATACCTTTCTAGCAAATATACCATTAAATACAATTGTTTGACAAGAACTCAAATGGTGGCCACGGTGGTGCAGCAGTTAGCGTTGCAGCCTCACAGCAAGAGGTTCTCTGGTTCGATTCTTGGCTGGGGTGCCTTCTGTGCGGAGTCTGCATGTCCTCCCTGTGGTCGCGTGGGTTTCCTCCAGGTGCTCCAGTTTCCTCCCACATCCCAAAGACATGCAGTAGGTGGATTGGACACACTAAATTGGCCTTAGTGTGTGCCTTCTGTGGAAGGTTGGGTGCCAGGCTGGCAGCTTGACACTGTAAAACTCCACTGCCAATCATGAGCGGACAGATGATCCGCTGTGGTGACCCCTAACCAGGAAAAGCCGAAAGAAGAAGAAGTTTGACAAGAACTCAGATACACAGTATCTAATCAATTGAAAGTAATGTACCATATCTTACACAAACCACACAAGTGTTTGGCAAGTAGTAACCTCATGTAGAAACAGCCCTGCAGTTCTACTTCATTCTTAAAATTCCTATCAAGTAATTGTAAAGAAATCAGTTCATTACTGTAATTCTTTTTATTCCTTATTTATCTTTAAACCATGGAATTTCATCCCAGTAAGTATGAATGATTAAAAAAATAGTAATTACACAGTGGTGCTGCTCATATGTGACACTTTAACAAAACAAGCGCTACCTTACAAGATGTTAGTGTCATAAAAACAGACTAGAACAGTAACTACATTTTCACTTCCCTCTCGTATTTCGCCCTAGTATCTACTTCTCCCCTCTCTTAAAAGTTGCCTTTTGCAAATTTCATACTCAGATTTATTGAACTGATTTCTCCTCCAACAATATCATCTCTAACCTCACTTCTGTACCCTAAAAATGCCTTGAATCTTCTGTTTTAACAAATACATTTCAACCCAAAATAAATGCAAGAAAAACATCAGTGTAGTTAGTTTTGTGACAAATTGTAAATAATTTAGTTTAAAATAAAAAACAATGTGCAGACTAAGGATCATCTCTTTGCTGAAGTATTAATGTAATATGTGTGTATACATGTTGTAATGCTGTCTGTTCTATTACTTAACTATGTATGTACTGTAAATAATTACATCTTCTCTGTCAAGTTTTTCTGCCTTGGCCTTTGTGGAAAAAGGACTGTTAGCTCAGTAAAAGTGTCTTGGTCAACAAATGGAAATAAAGTGCCACATCAGTACATTGCTAATGTGCAAGATTCAAGGGTCTCCACACCAACATTTCTTTTTGTCTTGCTATTTTATACACTTTGCATTCTTTCACTTTGGGCCTGCATTGTATCCAGTGGAAATGTTAGAAGGAGAGGAAGGGGGATGGCACAGGAACTGAGAGAAAGTACATGAAATGTGTTAGCATCATGGTGCCTATTATTATTTGTCCTGCATTTCTAGAAGATGTCTTTGACAAAACCCATGGTAAGAAGCAGATGTAATGTTCACTTCTTGTTGTTACCTCCACTGTAGCTTATGTATTTGCAGCTGCTGTTGTCTTTCTACTTCTGAGCGAGTGCCGTTTGCTACATCGCTTTGCTGATACCTGTTAACCATTGTGTCATATCACAGCACTCGAAAACAGAATGACAGTTTTCTGTGCCTCAAAATGTCCTTGTGTACTGCTTTTTCATTGCTTATTTTGTAGCGTAGTGTGTGTATCTATTAGTTCTTCAATGTAGCGGAGTAGTCTCATTTCTTATTTGTTTAATTAAGTATGTTCACAGAAGAAGGATATTAATATTGATTGCAGTGGCATCAGTGTAAGGGTTGGTCTGCAAGTACTTTAAATACTTTTTCTTTACCATTTCAAATGACTGCATGCCCTTTTTCCAAATCACAGGTGTTCAAACCAAAGAAGTTTGAGTACACTGTTTCAGAAGTATGACTTTCCTCTTCAGAAGTAACAGAAACAAATAATAAAGAAAACTACTTAGCTGTTGTGGGAGTGGGGAGAAGTAGGTGAGGTTTCTCTGCGTAGTAGTGATTTTGGGTATTGTTACAGTGTGTAGCATGGGATGTTGCAGGGCACAGCAGAGCATGCCATTTTGCTTAAAACAATACTTATTTTTGTCATCTTTACCTCAGCTCAGTGCCAGTCATCAGCCTCCTTCCAACCAGTGGTTCACTGCAGTCATCCTTCCCATCATCTGAGAAAGAAGATTGTATAGGAGGGGCCATTATTTAAATGGCTGTCAGGGGTGGATGACATTTTCCCCCAATATGCACCTTAAGTTACATTGCATCTGTCCAATCTGCACCATGGTTTGATTTGCAATGGGCATGCTTGGCAAGGGCTTTGTCACCTGCTTCAATGAGTGGTGTAAACCCCTCATGGCTACCCTGTCCATTTGAAGCCAGTGCTTTCACACACTTTTCTGATCACCTGGATTGCTTTACTGGAAAAAGTGCCCGAACATGATTCCCTCTGCTTTTGGAAGAGGGATGAGATAGCAAGTGGGGTCACACTCATCCCTTCCCCCATTCCAGCTCAAAAGGCACCCAAACCATTGTTCAAACGTGGCTCGCCTGGGTCATACCTATGGCTTTATTCCTTTACACCTTAGGAGCTGGCTTTGCATGAAACAGTAAATGTTAAGTTGTCAATCTCGCCTTCATTCTTGCTTGATGGGTTCGGAGCCGATCCCTCGGCTCCGACTCGGCACTTGCTAAGCTCGAGAGTCACTTTTACCAGCTCGAGGCAGCCCCATATCCCATGATGCAAGGCGGTAAGTACCCAGATCTCGTTTGCCGCTTATGAGGTCCTCCTTTTACCAGCTCCTGGTAAGTGATTCTCTTTTTGGATATTTAAGCCCCTTTTTCTTAAAAAACCCTTAATTGTTAGTTATTAGTTAATTTTTTACCTTTTGTGACAGAAAATCCCTGTCTTTTCTAATTATTTTTAGTCAAATTTACCCATCCCATCCCCTCCCTGTTAGGGTGTGTGTGTTGTTTATAGAAATACCTTTTTGGGTATTTTATTTAAGTTAATTTTTGACTGGTGTGTGTTTGTGTAAAGCACCATGTCAAAGGAGAGGGTCTCAGGTTTTAAGAAGTGTGACTCGTGCTGTCAGAAGATGTCTCTGACAGACGGTCACACTTCTTGCCTTTATTGCTTGGGCCCTCTTCACCTGCAGGACTCCTGTGCTATTTGTCATTCCTTCAGCCAGAGAGTCCTGCAGGAAAGACGTAATAAACTGATCCTTAGGGGCCTTCTTAAGCCGGAGGGCTCTCCGGCTAAGTCGGCTCCATCCAAATCAGTTAAACCTTCCAAGGCCCAGGCTTCTGTTCCTAAGCCTGCGGCCTCGGCCCGACTGCACTGAGTCGAGATCGGCTCGGCTGGAGCCAATTCTGGCTTAACAGCCTTCGCACCGATGGCTATCGGTGCCGAATCTGTAGCGACCACTTCGATGTCGGCTCCGATCGGTTCCGACACCCATGTGGCACAGGCATCGGTGTCGGCTCCGATCGGCTCCGACACCGTTACTTTGGTGGCTGTATCGGCTCCCGCTGGGGCCGGTACATCGAGGCTTCCTGTCGGCTCCGAGAGGTCGGCTCCGACAGGATCTATAGTATCGGCTCCGATGGCTCATTCCAGGAAGAGGTCGAGGTCTCCTTCCTTGGAGCCGATACTTTCGGCTCCGGCTTCACCTCTTCTGTCGGAACGGAGCCATCGGAGCCGATCTTCAAGGTCATCCAGGTTGTCAGATCATGACCTAGAGAGAGTGGTCAGTAGATTACTTAAGTCACAGGTACTGGCCCAAATGTTACACAGTCCGTCTCAACAGACGACTGTTGGTCCACACCCCGTTACAGTTCCTCCTTCAACTCTACCCCAGAGCTTGGAGTTGGAGTCTTCGAATGGTTACTGCTACGGCTGGAGGACGGATACCCCTTCTGTTCCTTCAGCCTCTACTCTTATCTCCTCTTGAGACCTTCCTTAGAGGGATTCGTGGTCGGGCTTCCATGGTCTCCTCCGAGGGGTGAGTGGCATCGGACCCTTGTCCGAACCCGCTCTTCCCCTTGGAGCCTCGGCCTTGGTGAGCTCGGCTCCGACATCTGCCTCGGAGACTTCCCTTTGGTCCCTGGAGTTCCTAGCTCTTCGGAGCGGGTTCTCTCGGACCTGCCTGGGAGGGGAGCATTCGAGGTGATGAAGAGTGTACTGGCCACTGGTATCAGTCAGCAGTCTGTTCCCGTAGCTCCTCCCTCTATAGTACCTGTTGACATCTCTGCCACTTCTCTTGCTACAGGACCCAGAGATCCTCCGCCTCAGGTTTCCCCATTGGGAATTTCCCCTCTTCCGAGGATTCTCCTGATGTTTCGGGAGATCCTCCTAGGAAGAGGACTTGTAAGAGGAAGCATGTAGACTCCCCGAGTCTGTCACTGGATACTGACTTTGATGAGTCAGAGGGATCCCCTAGATCCTCTCTGAGGATGTCTCCTTCTCAGACATCCTAGAACTTCTGAAACAGAGGGAAACTGGCCCACCAACAATCCCTCTGAGGATGAGTCAGTATACCTAGAGGCGTTTGGATCTCGGCCCTCCACCTCCTGGGTGTCTCTGCCTTCGACCCCCTTATGCAGGTTATTGCACGAAGGCGTGGGCAGCTCCTGACTCTGTAGAGCCAGTCCCTAGGAGGCCTTCAAAATTTATCACTGCCCGTGTGACAAACAATTCCTTACTAAGGGTGTCCCGCTGATGCCATGGTGGTGGCTGCGGCCACCAAAAGGAACTTGCAGATCCTTCCGTGCCCGTCCATCCTCCTAATAAGGACTCTAGGACCATGGATAGGTACGGTAAGCGGATGTTTTCCTCAGCGACCTTTGCTATGCTCGCTGAATTACCTATGTCACTTCACCAGACTCCAGAGGGATATCCTGAAGGAGCTGGGAGAAGTAGTTCAGGATCCTACAGCTGCAGGGGCTCAAGAAAAATTGCTTCGCAGCTAGGAACCCTCAATTCCATTGCAAACTCCTCCATGCGGCTAATATCTTATGCTGCGGATGGAGAGTAGAGCCGCAGGTACAGGTGTGGCTCTTAGATGCCAAGCCTGGATGCGGCTATGTGATTTTATGGATCCCTTTAAGGCGTCCTTCACAAATTCTCCCTTTGATGGGTCAGCTTTGTTTGACCCTCAGGTGAAGGAAACCTTGACCAGGTGCGAGCAGGACGGCAAGACTCTTTCTGCTGTTGGAGTCCGTTTTCCACCCCTTCTAGACCTTATCCCAAAGGACAGAAGGGCGGGAAGATGTGGTTCCGTAAATCCCAAGGAGTCACGCCGGATTCACGTGGTCAGTTTACCCCTAGAGGCAGAGGGGTAACAACAACAGACGCCGCCTAGAGGCAGAGGGGTCCAAGAACCAGGGAAACAGGGAGCCTCTCTCTGACAAGCCCTTTCAGCATCCCTGAGGTGTTGCCCGGCTGTCCCTCCTTGGAGGCAGTCGGGCGAAGATTATCACTGTACCCAGAAGCCTGGCATTCCCTCACTCAAGACAGATGGGTACAGTCGATCATATCCAAGGGTTACATAATTCCTTTCGAGGAAAGTCCCTTCTCCTCAAGTTCCCTTCCAGATGTACCACCCGGTCTAAGGGAGATTGCAGAGTCAGAAATCTCAAAACTACTGCAAAAAAGAGCCATTCAGCCAGTTACAATAGACCATTCAGAGCCCGGAATCTACTCAAGGTTCTTTTTGGTCCCCAAAAAGACGGGAGACTGGAGACCAATATTGGATCTCAGCAGACTCAACAAGTCTGTCAGGAAGACAAGATTCCGAATGGTCACTCTTCAGTCAATTCTGCCCTTCTTACAGAAGGACAACTGGATGTGCTCAATAGATCTTCAGGATGCGTACTATCACATAAAAATTCACAGACGCCCAGGAGATTTCTCCGCTTTCGGCTGGGGTCCAGTCATTTCCAGTTCAGAGCCCTGCCCTTTGGTCTCACTACAGCCCCCAGAGTGTTCACCAAATGCATGACAGTGGTCACGGCTCACCTGAGACGTCAAGGATTCCAGGTGTTTCCGTATCTCGACGACTGGCTCCTGTCAGCTACCACCAGGCATCAGCTTATACAAGCCAGGGATTACACAATAGACCTTTGTTCTCATTTGGGCATCTCAATCAACTTCGAAAAGTCATCCTTATCGCCCTGCCAGTCTATTACCTTCATAGGCAAACTTAAACACTGTTCGGATGTCAGCTACCCTTACAGAACAAAGAGTTTCAGACATTCAGACTCATGTCAGGATCATTCTGGCCAGCAACAAAATACAGGCCAGAATGGTTCTAAAGGTATTAGGTCTCATGGCTGCGGCCATTACTCTTCTTCCCCTGGCTCGATTCTACATGCTTCTTCAGTGGATGCTGTTCACACAATGGTCATACCAGCAACTTCCAATGCGTCACCAGATTCTGGTGACACAGACATGCAAAGAGCATCTTGCTTGGTGGATCACATCGCCTCAGGTTCACCAAGGCAGGTACTTTGTACCCCCATCCCCGATAGCCACTGTCACCACGGATGCCTCCCTGATCGGGTGGGGGTCATTATCAGGGCAGGATGGTTCATGGGACGTGGCAGCCGTTCGAGTACCATCTGCACATAAATGTCCTGGAGATGAGAGCAGTGCTTTTAACGTTGCAAGCCCTTAACGACTTTCTTCCCATAGGGACAATTGCAGTCCACACAGACAACATGTCTGTAGTTTGGTATATCAACAAACAGGGCGGAACCAAGTCCTACCCCTTGTGTCGAGAAGCGCTCAGACTATGGCAATGGGCGATCTCCTCTCATCGGTTTCTGGTAGCAACGCATATCCCTGGGAAAACCAACATTATAGCGGACAGATTGAGCAGAGCTATCCTCATGCCTCACGAGTGGTCTCTCAAGCAATCTATAGCGGAAGAGATTTTTCTGGAATGGGGTCGTCCATGTTGCGATCTTTTGCTACTCCCCAAAACAGCAAATGTCCAGACTTCTTCAGCCTCTTCCCTCTATCAGGCCATCCCCCAGAGACGCTCTGACCCAGGATTGGCCCCAGGGACTTCTTTATGCCTTCCTCCATTTCCTCTGATCCCTCAGGTGATCCAGAAAGCTACCGCTTTGAGAGCCAAATTGATTCTCATTGCCCCTTACTGGCCTCGACAAGTTTGGTTCCGTTCCTCCATCATCACCTTTTGGTGCAGCCGTGGCATCTGGACCCAGTGCCAGATCTTCTGATTCACCAATCGGGTCAGCTGCACCGGTCAATCCCTTCTCTCAACCTCACAGCATGGTTGCTCCACTTCCTTCCTTAGCCAGGCTTCCTTTGATCTCTAACCCAGTTAGAGACATCATAGTAGCTTCGCTAAAATCCTCTACCAGGAGGATTTACACAAGCAAATGGAACGTTTCTCTTATTGGGCTAAGGCCCAAAATATTGATCCTTTTACTGCCCCTGTTCAGGCAGTCCTGGACTTCTTAGCAGAGATTTTTCATGCAGGCTCCTCTTCTTCCACAGTCAGAGTTCAATTGGCTGCTATTTCCAATTTTCATGTCGGGATAGCAGACCATAATATTATGTCCCATAGGCTCTGCAGGGCCTTCTTGAAAGGAATTTTCCTACTAAAACCTCCAATCAGGAATCCTCCTCCTCAGTGGGATCTAAATTTAGTGCTGACATCCTTGATTCTTCCCCCTTCGAGCCAGCTGTTTCTTGTTCCCTGAAATATCTTTCTTGGAAAACTTTATTCCTAGTGGCTATTACATCTGCCAAGAGGGTGTCTGAACTTCATGCTCTTTCGGTTCGACCCCCCTATTTGGTTTTTCACAAAGACAGAGTATCTTTGAGAACTAATCCAACCTTTTTACCTAAGGTCGCTTCAAAGAACAATCTGAATCAATCCATTGATCTCCCTGTATTTTTTCCTAACTATTCAGATAGAGCTGAACAAAAGCTACATTATCTTGATGTCCACCGTCAACTTAGATATTATTTGGACAGAACAAAAAATTTAGAAAATCTGATCAACTTTTTGTTTCCTATGCGGATAATAGAAAAGGCCTTCCTGTTTCTAAAGTGACTTTGTCCAGATGGCTTTCTTCGGTCATCTCTGAAATTTATACTCAGGGGAAAACAGCTGTGCTCAAAACCTAAAGCACATTCAACTAGGAGCTTAGCTACTTCTACAGCTTTTCAAGCTAGACTTCCTTTGGACACTATTTGTGCAGCGACCACTTGGGCCACTCCTCACACTTTTGTTTCCCATTACAAATTGGACTTGGCCTCCAGGGACAGAGCCAGTTTTGGCTCTACAGTCCTCAAGAGTTTGTTCCATTGAGCCACCCAGGATAGAGGTGCTAGGGACGCGGTCCCATCAAGCAAGAATGAAGGCGAGATTGACAACTTAACATTAAGAAGTTATGTACCTACCATAACGCTCCATGTTAGTTGTCTTCTCTCGCCTTCTTTCTTGCGACCCTCCCTCCTTCCCCCTGGCCTGGACAGACCTTGTATAAGAAACTGTTATGCTAAAGACCATTCAGACCTGGTCCTTTTTCCATCTGTAAGTTTTCTTTCTTCCTTTGGGAAGTATTTTATGCTTGGTGCTATTGCCCTTTGTCAGCAAACGAGATCTGGGTACTTACCGCCTTGCATCATGGGATATGGGGCTGCCTCGAGCTGGTAAAAGTGACTCTCGAGCTTAGCAAGTGCCGAGTCGGAGCCGAGGGATCGGCTCCGAACCCATCAAGCAAGAAAGAAGGCGAGAGAAGACAACTAACATGGAACGTTATGGTAGGTACATAACTTCTTATTTCAGATAAATGTCCTTTTACTGTCTTTTAATTGCTCTTTTGTGCACCACATATTTGTCCTAGGGGTTCCACCTGCGTCCCTCATTGACAGGGGCAACAGGTCCTGATTGAGGTTTCTTTTGGAGGATAAACTCTTGGCTATGCTTGTAAGGGCCCCAGGGCCATTAGCCTAGTAACCTCCTATGATCCTATGTGCGGCAGAGTGATTGCCATTTGCTAAGAGACCTGTTTCAAATATTAATACAGCTTGCATTTCAAATTGCATTTTATCTGTCAATTTTCCATGAATCAGTGGCATAGTTTTGATAACTTATGAGATCTTCAGTTATTCCTCTGTATACAGAAATACCAAGAAAACATCATGGTTCATGTATAACTAAATAATTAGAAGTGAAATTATAAACACTTAAGTGACATCGGCAGAGATAAATGTGAATTGTGATTAGTGGTTAATAAAGACAGATTAGTCTCTCTCTCTCTCTGCTTTTGAGAGGTGACATACTCTCCATATTCTGCAGTGAAAGACCTTGCTCTTTTTGACATTTGCTACCCCTAAGTCTCACCAGATCCAAATATCTAAACCAAGATTAACAACATCTGCTGCCACAATAGATTTCTTAGTGCATTCCCCACTCTTTGAAGTAGACTCCCTCTGAACATCAAAGTACTTTCCTTATTACCTGCAAATCTAGCCTCAGCATTTAGATTGGGACCTGCAGATTCCTGACTGGCATTAATGTGAATGATCAACTGCCCAGAGGAAACAAGTTTACCTTTATCTTCACTTGGGTGATGTAGATAAGCTTTTTAGTGGCTCTCCAGTCTTAAGCATGGTATGAACTATTAATACTATCACTGCAAGCACTACATCAAATTCCCTAACTAACAATTCCAGCATCACAAACAAAAAAGGCCAACAATTTACATGTACTAACACATGCAGCATTGTTGGAAATCTGGCTTTTCAATGAAAACCGACTGATTCTTGCACTCACTGAAAACTGAATTAAAGACAATATCTGTACTTTCCCTTGTATACATGTAATTTTCCTGTGCAGCAATACCTGGGTGCCGCAATGTTGAATTATGGGTGACATTCTGTTTTTATTATTTATTTATGATCTTTCAGATGAACTCCCATTTATTGGTGACGTTCTGTATGCAGATGATATCCTTGTATTAAACACCAGTAAATGCTCCTGTGATCTCCAGAATGAACCACAACATCTTTTTTAAAGTTATGCAACTGGGCTGATTGTAATTACCTTCTAATTAACTACAAAAAAAACTAACCTTATTAACAACCCCTCAAACACTCCCTCATCTACTTTGTATTAACATTACTGGTAGCCACAACATTATTATTACCCCCATTTCTGAATACAGATTCCTAAGACTTAATCTTAATCCTTCTCTAACTTTTTCAAATAATATTGACAAAAATAACTGTCTATCTCAAATTCTGTAGGGTACTGATGGATGCCACATTAAACTTCTGTAACAGGGTTACATTTTTCACCTGCATATAAAAACAGGAAGAGAGGATTACAGTTTATACCTACCTGAATTTTTGGACCTTCGCTTGAAGGGGTTAGATTAAAAGGTAATGGTGTTTTTATTTCTGTTACTTTTAATTGTACAAACGTTACTATGGCTTCCCTTTATCTGTTTTGGAAAACTGATATGATAAGTGCAAGACAACCTTTTTCTTGGGGGTGTAGGTAACTCAAACTTAAGTAGGCAGCATAGATTTTGAAAGTTTAAATAAGTTTATTTATATTTTTCTTACTTCTATCTGGAAGGGAAAAAAAAAAGAAAACAATCTGCAAGCACAGAGTTAAGTCCATTATTTTGCAGTTGCAATAGTTAATAAGCATTGTTATTAAGCATCCAGAGTAACATGGAGTTAAATTTATTTATTCCACATTTGTTAACCAGGTAGTCCAACTGAGTTTGAAAACAAACCTATTTTCAGTGGAGACCCGAGGGGAAAATCCCCAGCAAACATAAGTAGGCAATCAGTAAAGCTCTTTCTAGTGGTGAGAATCAAACCTTGCAGATGAAAGGCAAACATCTTAACCACTGTGCCTCTTAGCTAATAAAAAAGTTATCACATGCAAGAGAGGACTGTTTCCCTGTTTTACCCTTTGCTATGTTTTTAAACTTAAATTTATTATTAAGTACCGGGTGGTGATTTAAGTAGTCCTACCCCACCTTTTTTCAATGCATATCACAATGCTAACACTTTTTATAGTATATGTCTGCTTAATTCTGACTTTAAGTACAAAGGCATACCCAGGGAACATGTCATACAGTTTTCATTTTGTGGATTGAGATGTGCAAACATTTAAATTAAAAAAAATGTCAGCTTTTCCATTGTTTATGATATGTTTTGTTAAATTTTTTTCCAGGCTATTTGATTGGCTGAAGGAATTTTTTTCTTGTGCCTTTTTCCCTTTAGCACTGAAAAAATATGCCTTCCAGAAACATGCACTTTATTGGTTGAGGTGGCGGGCAAACAAGTTTAGAGATTGTAACACAATTTCAAAAATCCTGTCTCTGTACCCAGTTTATTCTTGGTAATTAAAATGTGCACATTTTTGTATTAAAATAAATGCATAGCACTCGGAAATATGGAATATGAAAATGGAGTGATTAACCTGCCTCAGTTAACCAGTGTCATATAAAGAAAATCTTCAACAGGCCCATTAACTTGCCCAAGAATTTCCAACATAGTCATGGAAAACTTAGCATTATACTTAATGACCAGGAGTTTTGTTTTTCAGAGTAAATTATTGATTTGATGTTGTCAGCCTTCATTCATTCTTGATTAATGTGACTCGGTTCCGATCTTTGGAACTGGCTCAGACGTTATACAGCTCGTGCCAGCCAAAAGACTATAGAGCGAAGACTCTACCCACAATCCCCTTCTCTCCATTACCCCAGATCTCGTTTGCCAGTCTGTCAGCTTAGTCCTTTAAAATTATTTTAAAATACCTTTTTTCCATATATATATATATATATATATATATATATATATATATATGGGTCCCCTTCAAAATATGTAAAATGCATAACATTTAATTTTATAACATTGAGACCATTCTGCAGGGGGGCTTGATATAGTGAGTTAGGAAATTAACTTTTTCCCCACTGTAGTGCGATCTTGGAGTTGGTATATTTAATTTACGGGGGGCGAAGAAACGTAGTAAAAAGTGTGTTTGGTATCATTATATGTGGAAGGGATGTTATTTTCATGTGATTTGTAGTGTTAGATGTTATGAAATTTGATGTTATGGGTTTTAGATGTTCTGGTCTCAATGTTATGAAATTAGATGTTACAGGTTTTAGATGTTTTGAAGAAGACCTATATATATATATATATATATATATTTCTATCTATATCTTTATTGACTTCCATGTGAGTGTCTGAATACTCTACCCTTTTATCACTTATTATCCCTCTCCGTTTTTCTTACCTCTAGGGGTATTTCAATGTACCATTCTTGGTACCTTCTTCTTTCTGTTTCTAATTACCGTTTTGGTATTCTTATCTACCATAACTGGTAGATTTTCCCTGTCTATCCTTAGTGTGTGTGTGTGTGTGTGTGTGTGTGTGTGTGTGTGTGTGTGTGTGTGTGTGTGTGCATTGTTAGCAGTTTTCTCATCAATGCAAAATGGCAGAAAAGCAAAAAGGCACTTCTGGGTTCAAACAGTGCCAAGACTGTGGAAGAAAGATGCCCAGTTCTGATGGGTATCTTTCCTGTGTTTATTGTCTAAGAGCTCCTCGCCTATATTTAAATTGTGACATCTACCAGGCCTTTAGTCATTGGGCCTTGGTCAAGCGTCGTAATAAGCTCATATTAAAGGGCTTACTAAAGACCTCTTTCAGCAAAGCTTTGTCCAAACCTGACTCTTCTAAATCTGACTCTTCCATAAAGAATAGCCACTCGGTGTCTCCTTTTTTCATGGCACCAATAGCCCCAAAACATAAGATTATGGTTCCAACTACCTCCTTGGAACTGAAAGCTAAGGTACCAAAACTACAAGTTCAAGGTTCCTCAGCACTGATTACTACTACGGTGCCTCCGGCTCCAGCATTGACACTGGTGTCTTTGTTTTCCAGTTTGGTGCCGACCTCTCATGCAGCACTTCAGCAGGCTGTACCCACCCCCTCAGTGCCGATATCAGAACAGGGTTTCCCTAGGACAAGGTATTCACCTTCCATAGACCCCTTTGCAGGCCAGTTGCCCACCAGTCCCTTACTGGAATGACCCGAGTCCCCTTAAGGGTTTTCAGTTTGATCCTCCAGGAGTCTCTCCGAGGTAGACGTTGTGAGATTGGTGAATCAGCTGTTGGTGGCTAGAGGTATCCCTACCCCTTCTCAAGCCTCTCTCCCTTCTGGAGTTGGGGTATCTTCCCCAAGAACTCCTACACTATCTCTTCCTCTGGAGTTTTGGAGCCCAGCACTTCAATCCTCCTGGGGACGGCTGGCTTTGTGCCGTTAGGCATCCCTTCCTTGGCACCGAACATGGCTCTGACTTGTTTAGTTCCCTTCTTGGAACTGGAAGATTCTCGGGGCCAACACTAGGCTGCTGGCTCCAAGGGTCTTGGATTGTTTCCTGTTTATGTGGAGCTGACCTTAGCTCTTGGGACATCATTGGTTATGGGTCTTCCCTGGCACCTATCTCGGAGGGAAAGCTCTTGGAGTGGAGTGTGACCTCGGTTCTGAGGTGGTCTTTCTCTGTTTCAGGCTCTCAGTCCTCTTCAGGGTGGCCCTGCCTTCCAGGTTAAGGAGAGAGCTTTAGCCTCTGCAGGTTGTCAGCTAATTCCTCCTGCATTGGAGTGTCATGTTACGATATCTTCTGGCCCAGAGCCAACACCAATTCTCAAGACAGGACAGCAAGCAGCAACACTTTGTTACCCCTGTACAGGGCTCCTCTTCTTCAGAGTCTTCCTCAAAGATCTCCACTGAGAAACCTCCCTATAAGAAGACGTGCAAGAGGAAGCACCTAGATTCCCCGGAATAATCTGTCACCAAGAACACAGATCCTGATGAAGGGGAAGGATTCCCCTGAAGATGTCTCCTTTGGAGACATCTTAGAGATCCTCAAGCAAAGGAGTAACTGGAAGCCCCAAGACCTGACTTGAGACGAATCTGTTTACTTGCAAGGATTTGATGCTCGACCATCTACTTCCTGGGTGACCCCCACCCACTGACAGTCTTATTAAGCTGATTGCGCAGCGGGCTTGGAAGGCCCCTGCCAAAATGTTATCTCCTGAAGACCACCAATATTGGGCCAAGGGTTTAGCAGTAGATGCCATGGTGGTGGTGGCTGCCACCAAGAAAGAACTCGCCGATGAGAGCTCTACTGTCCACCATATTAACTGGGAGTCTAGGATGATGGACAGATTTGGAAAGTGGGTCTATGCTTCATCGACCTTCGCACTCAGGTCTTTCAACTTCATGGCACATTTTACTAGACTCCAGAGAGACCTGCTTAAGGAATTATCAGATATTCTTGCAGGAGCAGTGTCTGACAAGGTGCAGGACAAGTTTGCCTCTCAGCTAGCCACCCTGGAGTCAATATCGAACTCGTCCTTGTAGCTCATTGCACACGCAACCAAAGACATGACTAGAGCAGCGGGTTCTGGTGTTGCCATAAGGTGCCACGCCTGGATGCACTTGTATGAATTTGCAGGGCCCTTCAAGTCTTCCTTCGTCAATGCTCCTTTTGATGGATCATGTTTGTTTGACTCCAAGGTGAAGGATACACTAGCCAGGTGTGAGAAGGATGGAAAGAACCTGTCTGCTGTGGGTATTAATTTTTCTACTCCTCAGTGATCCTACCCCAGGAATCAGAGGAGTGGTAAGATGTGGTTCAAAAAGTCCCAGGGGCCTTTCCAGGACACACGTGGTGGCGGCTCCCCTCAGGGCAGAGGGGGGAGCTTAGATGGAAGACGCCAACCGCAAGGCAGAGGTGGCCCCTCAAAGACAGGATTCCAGAGACTCTTTCTCTGGACAGCCCTACCAGAGCTCCTGAAAGGATGCCTGATTGCTTCCCTCTGGACGCAGTCGGGGGAAGACTTGCACTGCACTCGACAGCTTGACAACAAAAAAACTCCAGTACTTGGGTGCAGAGAATCATTTCCAGAGGCTATCACATCCCCTTCATCCTTTTCCTGAGATCACTGAGAAAAATCCCTGATGTTCCACCCAATCAGAGGGATCAAGCAGCCATAGAAGTTTAAAGCTGCCAGACCAGATAGGATCCAGATTTTACTCCAGGGTCTTTTTAGTGCCAAAGATGATGGGGGACTGGAGACAAATATTGGACCTCAACCTTCTAAACAAGTTTGTTCAGCAGACAAAATTCCGGATGGTCACGGTTCAGTCTCTTCTCCACTTTCTAGGGGGAAAATGATTGAGTGTACTCTAAAGATCTTCAAGATGCGTATTACCACATAAAAGATGGGCAAACGCTCAGGAAGGTATCTCCACTTTCAGCTAGGGGCCAGTCATTATCAGTTCAGAGTGCTGCCCTTTGGTCTCATCACAGTCTCCAGAGTATTCACCAAATGCATAGCAGCAGTCACGGCTCATGTGAGACCAGATGGAGTCCAGGTGTTTCCTTATCTAGACGACTGACTTCTCACTGCCTCTACCAGGCATTGACTGCTTCAAGCCACAGACTTCAGCATACACTGGTTCAGTGCCCTAAGCAAAACAGTCAACAAGGAGAAGTCACAGCTGTCTCCCACTCAGGACCTAGAATTCATAGCAGCCCACCTCAATACAATTTCATTTATAGCTTCTCTATCCTTACACAGGCTTCAAAAGATAAGCTCTCAAGTACATCATTTAGTAAAAATCAGAATGCTTTCTTTACTTGACCTTCAAGTCCTAGGATGTATGGTGGCAGCCATTACCGTGGTCCCCTTAGTGAGATTGCACATGAGGATACTTTAATGGCTTCTGGCTCCCAGTGTTCCATCCCATCTCATCCTGTAACTTGCCCAATCTAAGTAACAGGATGTTGCAAAAAGGATCTATCCTGGTGGATGCAGTCAGAAGAAATCCTAATGGGCTGTCCCTTTGTTTCCCCATAACCCAAGGCCATAGTGACCATGGATGCCTCCCAGATGGGATGGAGGGGCATTATCTGGAAAGAAGGCACTTGGTCTCCACAAGAGGCCAACCTGCACATCAGTGACCTGGAGATGAGAGCAGTGCTCCTAGCGTTGCAAGCCTTTCAATCTGCTGTTCCTCTAGGAACCGTTATGATCCAGTCAGACATGTCAGTGGTTGGATACGTCAACAAACAGTGTGGAACCAAATCCTACCCCCTTTGCTGGGAAGTGGCAGTAGGTGATATCTTCAAGCTGCTTTCTTGTGGGAATCCATACCCTGGGGAATTCCAATGTGATAGCAGAGCAGACAAGCTGAGCAGACACATTCTACTGCCTCATGAGTAGTCTCTCAGTCCCAAAGTGGCAAAGGACATCTTTCACCGATGGGGCCAGCCTTGCTGTGATCTCTTTGCCTCCCCAACCAACAAGTGTAGCAGTTACTTTGCCCTAATACCCCCTCAGGGGAGTCCTCGAGAGACACTGTCCTTCTCAATTGGCCCTCTGGTTGTCTTTATGCATTTTCCACATTTCCACTCATACCCCGCTTCCTAAAGAAAGCCCAAAGGTTGTGAAGCAAAGTGATTCTCATTGCCCCCTTCTGGCCCAGGCAAATTTGGTTCCCCTTTCTTTGGCCTCACTTGATTCTCCACCCATGGATTCTGGACCCAGTCTGGTTCTTCCAGTTCTGTTAGTCGCCAGGCAGAATAATGTAACTTCCCTCGTGCAAAAATTCTTCTGGCTTCCCATAGACCTTCCACCAGGAAACTCTATTCCAGTAAATGGAAAAGATTTTCAATTTGGGCTTCTGAAAACAATATAGACCCCTTTTCAGCAACTGTTGAAAAGGTTTTGGAATTTTTACCCACCCTTTTTGATCAAGGAGCTTATGCTTCCACCATAAGAGTTCAGTTAACAGCCATGTCTGATTTTCACAATGCACATGATGACCATTCTTTAATTCTCCCATCGCCTATGCAAGGCCTTTCTCAAAAGTGCCTTGCATCTAAAACCTCCATTCAAAGATCCCTTAGCTCCGTGGAATCTAACCTTGGTTTTTGCAATCTTTAGTACTACCTCCCTTTGAACCAGTGGCCACTTGCCATCTCAAATTTATTTCCTGGAAAACTCTCTTTTTCTAGTAGCCATCACTTCTGCCAAAAGAGTCTCTGAGATAGAGGCATTATTTGCAAAATCCCCATATATCATTTTTCATAATGACAGGGTATCATTGAGAACTAATTCTTCCTTTCTTCCTAAGGTGGTCTCTGAATCCAATATTAATCAAACTATTGACTTACCAGTTTACTTCCCCAAATTTTCCAACAAAGATGAATATTGCTTACACTTACTGGATGTACATAGACAACTACATTTTTACCTGAACAGGACTAGAGAGTCCAGAAAATCAGATCAATTGTTAATTTCCTTTTCTGGTCCAACAGTGGGACAAGCAGTATCAAAATTGAACTTATCTAAATGGCTTAGAGATTGTGTTACCTTTATTTATGCACCTAACCAAAAGTTACCCGCGCCTGTTAAAGTGCATTCAACCAGATCAGTTGCCACATCAGTAGTTTTTCATTCAAAAGCTTCTATGGGCAAAATATGTGCAGGTGCAACTTGGGGCTATGCCTCATATCTTTATCACTCATTACAAATTGGATATGGTCACCAGGGAAAGAGCGTCCTTTGGCTCTATGGTTCTCAGGAATATCTATCCATAAAGCCACCCAGGGACTAAAGTAACTGGGGACTCTGTCCCATTTGTCAAAAATGAACAAAGATTGAAAACATCAGATAAAGAAGTTACGTACTCACCATTAACATTCCATCTGTGTTGTTGATCTTCATTCATTCTTGACATCCCACCCACCTTCCCCCTCCTGTAGATTCTTGGGGGATCAAATCCTTGTTTTGGGTTTCCACAGGGTTGTTTTCTTGGACATTGCTTCTGCTTATAATTCTTCTGTATATTCTTACTATGATCTGCAAACTCGATCTGAGGTAATGGAAAGAGGTGGATTGTGGGTAGAGTCTTAGCTCGAGAATTTTTTGGCTGGTGCAAGCTGTATAATGGCCGATCCTGTTCCAAAGATTGGAACAGAGTCCAATTCGTCAAGAATGAATGAAGATCGACAACAAGATGGAACTTTATGGTGAGTATATAACTTCTTTTTTTTAGCTAGTAAATTTGTTTCAAGTTGTTTTATTTATTTATTTCTTTTTGTTGTTCATTAAGCCTGATTGAATTTTATGGCAAAAAAGTATTGGCAAGGAAAAGAGACTTAAGCTTTTGTTTTTCCAGTCGCAGAACACATGGCAAGTAATGATGTCTGACTAGATATGTAATGGAAGGAGAGAAATATTGAATTACTTGGTTGTAGGCTCTTAATGTGTAGCTAATGATTACAGGATTCATGTAGAATCTTTGAATTTGCTCATTGTTGCTCTTTCCTGTGACTTACTGTTCTCCCTTCTCATTCTGGTATATTAAGTGACCTGCTTTACTTGCTCAGTATACACTTTAATGTGCTCAGATTTGAAATTTTATCTCCTGTGATGCTATTGTGCCATGTAAAGTTTCTGGGCTGGAGGTTCATTGTACCTTACACAGCTATGTCTTGCTTGTTTTTGTCTCCCTTTTGTGCCAAAAAAAAAAAAAAAAAAACACTACCCTGGAGGAAGACCCTCCATTCTGAGGGTAGGTGCATATTTGATGCAGTTGAACAGTTCTATTTCCTACAGAGGATGAAGTAAGAGCAATTTTTTGGATGTCAAGAACATCAAAAGCTGTGTTCACTGCCAGTTTCAACTTACACTTTGTAGCTCGTGAGTAAATGGTGTATTGCTATAACCTTTCAGAGGCAGTTGAAGAGTATGCAAAAAATAATTTATATCTCTGTTACTGCCTTGAGAACTAAACTGTGTGGCAGTACTTATTTAATGTTTACAAATCATTCATCTTTACTCTGGTAAGTATAATCGTCCAGCTCTTTGCTCATATGTTGCCAACTAATGTAGTAGTTTATTTAAAAAATGTCTTATAGGTATTTTATATTTAAATTAATCAGTGATTTTTTTTCAGCCTCCATTTTTATTTTTCTGTGTCTTTGTTATGAAATTATCCAAATGTCTCTTTTGGTACTGTTTCACTTTGCAAAGAAAATGTCAGGAAAAAAAACAGCAGTGCCAAAACTGAAGGGGCAGCTGACATTATACAACTGTTGAGCTGCTTTTTCTGTGGGCTCATCTTAAATTGATAGGATATTGTAGATACTAACTGGAAGAAATCTTTCTGGGAATGTATTTTAAGTAATTACTTCCTGCGTCTCCCCCTTTTGTCTCATAATTTGTCTAGATAACCTTTGATGCATGTGATTCCCTCAAATCACTCTATGAAGAGCATGGTTTGCTGTACTAAAATAGAGGAACAGGTGGTACAGAAGGTGTGGTCTGGTGCAAGTTGATTTGCATGAGGTCAGATGCACCATGAAAGGTCCTGTTGTGCACAGCTCCAACCTTTTAGCTGGTTAAGATAGTGAAGTTATTACAGATTAGGCCCTCCACACACCAGCCACTGCTGGAGTCCCCTATATCCCAGTTACATGTGCACAAATTCCTTCATTCTGGAGCGCATCTTTAAGTTGACAGTGAAGCAGAAGAAGGTGATGTTGTCCCACTTCTTTTATAACATTACAAGTGTGAACTTTCACTATTGCTCATTTTAGTGCTAGTATATGTTTTCATCTACTAGTTCTAATTTAAACTTTGTAATACTTGACCTTTTATACAGCAAATAATCCATCATTAAAGTATACCTGTGACTGTGAATTTGGTTCTTGAAGTCACCAAGGATTTGCTGCCAGATGAAAGTAAAGCTTGAACATCTGGAAGGCAGTTTTGATAATATGAAGGCAGGAGTTGACATTTCTCTCTTGTTCTGCCAATCTGTAAATATATGGCAGTGGCAGTTGCTGTACAGTAAGCAATAAAAGTACCAGTTGCATATTTTTTCAATACATTTCTTTACAAACCCATAACTTCTTATTTTGACTTATTTGGTAACAGAGGGATGTAGAAGGAACAGCCCTGCTTCACACTCATTTTATTTGCTTATAACTCCTTTTTAATCCTAAGAATTGTACTTTAGGTAAGACCCATGGCTGCATGACTAAAGTTTGCAGTGTTGATGTTCAACACTCAGATGTGTGAAAATTTAAGTAAAGCCTTTCAAGAAAATAGGAAGTGTCATAACTTCTTCTAATGCCATAAAATTGTCTTTCTTTCATTGGATGTGGCCCCCAGCAATATGGAAGAGGCTGTGTTTTTCACAGCTCTACAACTTCATGCTGTCTCCTAAGTCACTGTACGTCAGAGTAAAGGGAATTCTCAGACATAACACAATTTTGTAATTCTGTGTAATGTAAAAAAAAGTCATACTTTGCCGTTGGCACTAATGGTAGTAGAGTAACAGCACATTGCAGTTCTGCTTTCATTCCAAGGCGTGTGTGTGTGTGTGTGTGTGTGTGTGTGTGTGTGTGTGTGTGTGTGTGTGTGTGTGTGTGTGTATACATATATGCATTTGGAACTTCAAAAAAATGATATGCCAGGGATTAATGTCCATTGATCACCACTACTGCTGCGCAATGTCCCAAGAGTGGTGCTTCTTCACCATGGTCAATAGCACACAGAAATAATGGCCCCTTGGCTGTGGCACTCAGCAATTTCAGGTTTGTCCAAGATTAGTGTCTTCTTGTCCATTGTCACCAGCAATGCAATGGCCATTTGAGAATGATAACTTTGGTCACCAGAACTGTAGAGCAGTTACAAGGATGATGTCCACTTGGCTATTGTCTACCGCCACTATGGTCCGAGGTCATAGTCATCCACACTTCCGGCCACATCCAGTAATGATATCCTCTTGACTTTAGCATCCATCACTCCCAGTTAGTGTGGGAATGATGTCTCTTAACCATGTTCATTGTGTCCACTCCATTTCCTAATATCCTGTTGGCTGTAGTAATGGTATGTATTCTTTTTTATCATTCGAGGAACATTGAAAGGTTAAAGACCTTAGGACAAATTCAGACCTGCATGTGCCAATATGTATAATGTTAGGTTAGTGCTGTGCATTTTACATGGGGCTACCTTTGGCAGAACTTTAGTAATTAAAAATAGTACAGAATAAAAATACTTATTGGGGTAAGTAGGACTTCTCGTATTACTATTGTTTTGCAAACATTAAGCAGGGTATGGATCTCCTATAAGGTACTACTGCTGGGTTACTGTGCATTTTTTGACCTTGGACTGGTATACCTCAGGAAGTTAGTGAAGGTCTGCCACACCTATCTATGCTTATACTTGGAGATAGAGAGACTCGAGTTTCCTAAGATGTTTAACAGCTTTCATTATGTCACTCAGCTTTACAGAATGGTCTACCTTTTTGGTTAACAGACTGTTCCACTCTACCTAAATACTGGGTAAATGCACAATTATTTTAACAGGACTTAATATGCCATATGAATAATGTTACATAATTGTTTTTAGACCTTTTTAGGTACCATGAGCTTTAGAAAAACATCCCATAAATAAAACTAAGTTGATGTGACATAAATTGATATGATCCATGAATAATGCACCGTACTAGCATTATACATTTTGTCCAGCATTGATGACGTCCTTAGACTTTATCAAGCAATTGTAGCCAGTTTTCAGTGTCTTGTTTAGATGCCTTATCCAGAGTCATCCTTCTGACACTGGTGCTGCAAGCTGCTGCCTTTCTATCTCATTCAGATTTTGCCTCCATTTTTACCTTCCACTTGCCATCAACAGATTCTCTGGCAGCCTGCTTCCTTTACCTCATTTCTATTTTCTCTGTTTAAGCTCTGTTCTACATAGATTTATGGTAGGTGGCTAGCAGTTTTTTCGCTATGCACCTTACCTTGTTCTGTGACAGTGACAAAATTTGTAAGTTTGTATTTCACAAGTCATATTCCCCTTTTGTCTGAAGTCATTGTGACATAGCTTGCAGAGCACCTTATACTTTGTATTTCTTCCACCAGTTAAACTCCTACTGCCTGCTGTCCCCTCTCCTTGCTTCTTTAAGATCCACATACAGCCCCAGTTTTAGTTACTCATGTTCTGAAATTTCTTACATTACTGTACTATTTGAGGTACTATCTTCTTCGCTTTCATTACTGTATTTGTTCATTGTGTTACTGCTTAATCTACTGTATCCTTATCACTTTACTTCTCTTACCTCTAGGGCCAGTTCTTTGACTTTCAAGTTACTGTTTTTGTACCCTGTTTTTTACAGAGCCTACCAGAGACTTAGGCAATGATACTAACTCTCTTCTGTTCCATTTTCCTTAACTTTGCTGCTGTTTGCAGCACATTTTACCTTTTATCCAGACCTAATTAGTCTGACATTGATTAATCATTACTAGCACTACTAGTTATTTATTACATATACATGCAAGACATGACCATCTGTTTATACATTCTAAGGCAGGTCATGCAAGTAAGTTTTGCGAGTCTTATAGCTAGTTTCTTACTAATTTTCTTATTTTTTTCAGAATATATAAATCTTTTGTACTTTGTTATTGCAGCCTGGTTTCTTTACAGGTACCCTACTGTAGTGATGTCACTAACATACCTCTTTTCTGTCCACATCTCAGTCCAGGCACTCTATCCTTTCCTACAACCATGGTGGCAGATGTTCTTCGTGTTTCACTGTTGCAGTCATTACATTTGGGTAATATGCTGGCAGATTGCCCTCAGTCAGCCTGAATTCCAAAGTCTTGGGTCTTGTGTCGGTTGCTGTCTTCTCTTCCATGACGTCAGGTCGTCAGGGGTATAAAACATGCAGCCGACGCCATTTTCTTTTGTCTGTCTTGGCACGCGGTGCCCGAAGCAGAAGCATTTTGCAAGTGCCGGTCGGCTGACTACTGAAATATTCGAGTTTGAGTTTCAGAACCGAAGTCTTCACTAAAGCTAAGTACCCCTTTGGGGAAACTTTTTTCTTGCTTTTTACCAATGTCAGAAAAAGTTAATAAGTGTATTACTTGTGGAAAGCAAATACCTCATAAGGATTTCCATTTATACTGTATTCCTTGCCTAGGCCCTGATCACAACATGCCTGGCTGTCGGTTTTGTGCTAGATTTAACCAACGCACTATTAAGCGTCGGTATATTTTTGCATCAAAGTATTTTGGAAACAGATTTAACTACCCAGAAATGTCGTTGGATAGTAATCTGACTACCGGAGTACATAACACAAAGAAAAGGACAGAGAAAGGCAGTCGAGATCCAAAACCGAGGACGAAGCTTCTCCTAAGCCGGTTCACCGGTACTCAGTGAGGCGCTTTCACAGCCCCTGATACCCGCTACCTTTGAGTCGCAGGCCTCTACCGACACCCATGTAGAGTCCGGCATGCCACAAGATACTCAAGGTATTGGACCGATGGATATATCTCCCTCAGATGGGTCCGGAGCCGCTGAGCAGGCACCGGCTTCTGAGGGTGTATTCAGACCTCAACATTTGTATATCAAACCGACAAAAGCTGCAAAACCAAAGACAAAAGCAACTTCTAAAACTAAAAAAAGACGTATGAGCCACATGCACAGGCCTCTATGCCTAAAAAACAGATGATCAAAATGGCTGAAGACCTTATTACCTTGATCAGGGGTACCCACCCCCCCTCCTGAAAAGAGGCCTAGGCAAGACACTGATTATAAATCTTCATATCAGGTTTCTGTTTCTTCTGATTCCTCTTCTGATCAGGAATTATCGATACCTCCCTATGAGGATTCTGATGCTGAGGAGTCTATTCTATCTGCATCTCCTCCTGAGGATTATTAATTTGGAGAAACCTTGCATACTTTGAGGGAGCATTTTCACTAGGAGAGTCAAGACTTCTCAGAATCAAAAAAGAGGCTCAGGGGATTTCCTTCTTCTTCCTCAGCTGAGGCCTTTAGCCATTCCCCCTGTTTTAGACATTGTGGATGATGTGTTTTCGGAGTCAAGCTTGACCCCTGACTCCTTACCTCCGGCTCCCAGTAAGCCTGACAGATGTTACAGGTTCCCTGACTCACATAAATTTTTATTTAGAAACCCTGCTGCTGATCCTGAAGCTATTTCACAGGGTCCAAAGGGAGTTAAGGCCTCAACAGCAAAAAAATCCTACCCCCTCTGACAGAGATTCAAGGGCACTGGACAGATGGGGAAAAAAGGTTTATGCATCTGCAACCTTGGCAATCAGGGCCTTAAACTGTCAATTTCATATGCTTAAGTACCAACAACATGTTATGGGATTGCTGAAACAGAAAATGATGTTGATTTCAGAATGTGCAGAAAATAAAGAATTGCAGGAATTAGTGCATGCAACTGAACAAGTTGGAAAGCATACTTTGCAATGTGGTTTTGATTCCTTAGTGGCCTCCTGCAGGGCCACAGTTACTGGATCTGTGATTAGGAGGCATGCCTGGTTAAAGGAACAAAATTTGCATGATCATGTTAAAGCTAAATTGCTTGATTCTCTGTTTGGTATTAAGGCAGAAGAGGTTTTAAAGAAAATGGAAGATAAAGCTAATCCTGTGCAAACTGTTAAAGACTTCTTACACGTGCAGCCACCAAGGTTCAGTAGACACTGGCCTACAAAAAAACTGGTCCTTTCCTGTGTCAGACAGAGCTCAAAGGGGCAAATCAAGACACCCTAAGGGTTCCAGATACTAGGCGCAAGATTCATACAGGTCAAAGCAATGGGGCACTTCCACCTCCAAATCTGGAGGAGATAAAGAGCAAACCCACAGAAAGCAATCCCAATGACTTCCTTCTGCCTATACCGAGCACTTATCTTTTGGCAGCACCCATAGGGGGAAAGTTAGCACTTTTTGCTCAAAATTGGCAGTTAACCCAGGACAAGTGGGTACTAAACATCGTATCACAGGGATACAGATTTAATTTCCACACTCTGCCAATGCAAATGGTTGGCCAGATCTGCCAAAAAATCAAAGGGCAGAGGCACAGAAACAGGTTACGTCCCTCATGGATATGGGGGCCATTCAGACAGTTCCAGTAAAGGAAAAAGGACAAGGTTTTTACTCAAGTTTGTTCTTGGTACCCAGAAAGGACAAGGCCTGGCGGCCAATACTGGATTTATCGATTTTGAACACATACCTGGACATTCCAAAATTATAAATGCTGACTTTGCAGCAGCTTCTGCCCATGCTGGACAAGAATGCTTGGCTGGTGACTGTAGACCTAAAAGAGGCATACCTGCATGTCTCAGTAAGACAATCGTGCAGAAGATACCTCAGATTCAAGGCTGGCTTAATGCATGACCAGCTCTCTGCACTGCCCTTTGGCTTATCTACTGCGCCCAGGGTCTTTACAAAGTGCATGCCACCAGTATTTGCATTTTGCAGACAAAAAAGTATACAAGTATATCCTTACTTGGATGACTGTCTCATTTAAGCAGAGAACAAGGGCACTCTTCTTCGACACCTGGTATTTGTGAAAAGGCTTCTAACATGCCTAGGGTACACAATAAACGAAAAGAAACCACAACTGGTACCCTCTCAAATGATAACATTCCTGGGTGCAAGCTTGAATACAACTGCCCAGATGGCTTACCTCACACCAGACAAACAAAGGCAACTGACTACTTACTTCAAACTGATGGCAACCAAAACCCAGTTATCTGTAAGACAAATTCTGCAGGCTCTGGGCTTCATGGCATCCTGCATCCTACTGATTCCATATGCAAGACTGCATATGAGGAAACTTCAATGGTACCTAAAAAGTTTATGGAGTTAACATTCTCACAGTCTGGAAGCAATGATTCCTCTCATTCCCTGCCTGCAACAGAAGTTTCTATGGTGGGCAAAGGCATGTCACCAAAACATGGGACGGGCCTTCACCCCCCCCCCCACCAGCCAAACCTTAACAGACGCATTG
The DNA here is from genome assembly GCF_019279795.1 of Protopterus annectens. NCBI lineage: Eukaryota > Metazoa > Chordata > Ceratodontiformes > Protopteridae > Protopterus > Protopterus annectens. The sequence continues at coordinate 692,352,447 of NC_056747.1, read as the reverse complement.
GATTATGCCTGGGGGGCCCACATGGCAGGAAAATGCATTCAGGGCATATGGACCCCAAAACAAATGCATCTAGAGATGCTAGCTGTTCAAAATGCCCTAACAGCCTTCAAGGGCTTACTTCATCCAGGACAACTACTGATAAAGACGGACAACACCACAGTCATGTGGTATATAAACAAGCAAGGGGGCACACACTCATACCCCCTTTGCAGATTAGCCATGGCACTGTAGGACACAGCTTTGACCTACCAAATACATCTTAAAGCTCAATTCCTGGCAGGAAAAGAAAATACACTGGCAGACGATTTAAGTAGAAACCTTATGGATCCTCACGAGTGGAAAAGTCTTCAGCATGATAACAGAGAAATGGGGGAGTCCAGACATAGATCTATTTGCCTCTCCTCAAAATTATCAATTGAAAAGAGTCTGCACAAGGACTTATCACAGACAAGCATGGAAAGTGGATGACCTATCCTTCAGTTGGAAAAACCTATCAGTTTATACCTTTCCTCCTCTGCCTCTTCTCCCCAGGGTCCTCCTAAAAGTCAGACAAGAGAAACCAAAGATGGTACTAATTGCCCCGGACTGGCCCCGCCAGTACTGGTACCCAGTCCTAAGGAACTTGTCTCAATACCCAGCTTGGACCTTACCTCAAAGACCTCAACTACTGTCCCAGCAAAACAATCAGATCCTGCACAATCAACTACAGACACTGAACCTGGCAGCATGACTGATCATGTAGTTATACAAACAACACCTCTCAGTAAAGCTGTGATGGATGTCATTATGATAGCCAGAAGGCCTAGTACTAGAAAATCTTATGCTGACAAACGGAAGAGATTCTGTGCTTGGAATCAAGCACAAGGAACTGATACAGCGGAACCAAATATTCCTCAGATATTACAATACTTAACTGAGATGCTTGACAAAGGCCTATCTTTCTCATCAATTAAAATCCATGCCTCTGCCATTTCAGCTCATTACAATACAGAGCCACCAATTTTTTCTCATCCTTTACTAAAGCAGTATCTTAGAGGAGCCAAAAATGTAAGGCCTCCTAGACGATCACCATTACCTGCATGGGACCTCAATTATGTGTTGGAAAAGCTCACCCTGAATCCATTTGAACCAGCTGCTTCTGCTGATATAAAGTTCTTATCATGGAAAACAGCTCTGCTACTAGCAATTACTTCAGCAAGAAGAGTATCAGAGCTACAGGCTCTCATGGCTGTAGAGCCTTTTGTCATATTTTACCCAGACAGGGTGTCTCTGAGGACAAATCCTACTTTTATGCCTAAGGTGGTTTGCAGTGTGGTTCTTAACCAAACAATTCATCTGCCAACCTTTATTCCAAATCTGCAGAACAAGGGGGAGAGAATTCTACATTCCTTGGACATATACAGGCAGCTAAGATTCTACTTGAGCAGGACTAAAGCTCTAAGAAAAACTGAGCAATTACTAGTGTCATATGCTGCAGGATCAGAAGGGAAGGCTATTACAAAGCAGACAATTTCAAAGTGGATAAGCCACTGTATCCGTTTCTGCTACTTACACCATGGTAAACCTGCGCCCAAGGGCATTAGGTCTCATTCCACCAGAGCTGCAGCTACTTCTGCAGCCTTTCTCAGAGGAGTACCAACCAAAGACATTCTAGAGGCTGCTACTTGTAGTTCTGTTCACACCTTTACAAAGCATTATCATTTGTCTTTCTACTCTAAGTCCAGGGCAGGCTTTGCCACTGTAGTGCTGCAGAGCCTTATTGCCGCACCTAATGCTGTTTATCTCCAGCCTCCCAACCATAGCTTTGGGATTCTACCCAAATGTAATGACTGCAACAGTGAAACATGAAGAACATAGTACAGTTGTGTACACTTTACCATAAATGCAGATGTTCGAGTGTATTCACTGTTGCAGTCCAGGATACTCTCCCACCATCCCCCTGTGATTCTAAAGTTTATCTTTCCTTCTCTGTCTTCTACAACCTATGTAGTGTATTTGCTGGTAGATGAAGGTAAAGTTTATATTGATGCATGTATATTTATATATATATATATATATATATATAATATTGCTACCTTTTTGGGGGCACCTGACATCGGGGCCAAGAAAAACTAAAGAAAATGGCATCGGCTGCATTTTTTATACCCTGACGACCTGACATCATGGAAGAGAAGACAGCAACCGACGCAGGACCCAAGACTTTGGAATTCAGGCTGACTGAGGGCAACCTGCTAGCAGATTACTCAAATGTAATGACTGCAACAGCGAATACACTCGAACATCTACATTTATGGTAAGTGTACACAACTGTACTATAAGAATGACTGAAGACCTTATTACTTTAATCAGGGAAAGCTAACCTTCCCCCTGTAAGAGACCTAGGACTGAGTTTGCTTATGATACTTTTGACCAGGATTCTGAAATTTCTGTTTCCTCTGATGATTAGGATTTACCCTTATCTATCTATTAGGATTCTGATGCTGAGGACTCTATTCCCTCTGCCCCCCCCCCCCCAAAAACCATTTCTCTTTTGGTGAAACCTTGCATACTCTCAGGGAGATTTTTCATTGGGAAAGTCAGGATTTCTCTGATTCTAAAAAGAGGCTTAGGGATTTCTTACTCCTGCCCCAGCACAGGCCTTTAGCTGTACCTCCTGTACTGGACATTGTTGATGATGCCTTTTTGGAATCTAGCATGGCCCCTGACTCTCTACCTCCTGCTTCCAGAAAACCTGATAGATATTGCAGGGTTCCTGACTCTCACAAGTTCCTTTTCAAAAATCCTACTGCAGATCTTGAAACCATTTCACAGGGACCCAAGGGTGTTAAAGCTACAACTGCCAAAAATCCTACCCCCTCTGATAGAGACTCCAGGGAACTGGATAGATGGGGTAAGAAGGTATACACTTCTGCAAGTTTGGCCATTAGGGCCTTGAATTGCCAGTATCATATGTTAAAGTATCAGCTGCATATTATTTGATTGCTTAAACAGAAAATTATGTTGACTTCTGATTGTGCTGAAAATAAGGATTTTATGCATTCTGCTGAATAAGCTGGTAAGCATATATTGCAATGTGGTTTTGATTCACTAGAGGAATCTTGCAGGGCTGTGGTAACTGGGTCTGTACTTAGAAGGCATGCTTGGCTTAAGGAGCAATCCCTGCCAGATCATGTTAAAGTGAAATTACTGGATGCTCCCTTAAATCAGGGCCACCTGTTTAGCAACAAGGCAGAAGTTCTTAAAAAGATGGAGGAAAAAGCTAAATCTATTCAAACTGTTAAATATGTTTTACAAGTACAACTTCCAAGATTTAGTAGGCATTGGCCTTCTAAGAATTGGTCCTTTCCTGCCTCTTCAAGACCTTCTCAGTCCAAATCCAGATCCAGCAGAGCACCTAGGCTTCAGTCCCAGGGCTAAGCAGTGGGGGACCTCCACTTCCAAATTTGGGAGTAATAAAACTCCCCCTATGGTGAACTGTCTCAATGACTTCTTTTTAAAACTTCCAAGCACTTCTCAACTGACTGCCCTTTTGGGGGGAAAGATTGCACTTCATGCAAAGAACTGGGGACTCATTACCCAGGGCAAATGGGTTTTTAATGTAGTGTCCCAAGGATACAGATTTCACTTCCACACATCACCAACTCCAAGCGGTTGGCTGGCTCTACCTCCAAAGCAGTGGGAAGAGGCCCAAAAGCAAGTACTCTCTCTCTCTTAAGCATAAGGGGCTATTCCAGTTGGTACCAGAAGAGAAAAAGGGACAAAGTTTCTACTCGAGATTTTTCCTGGTACCCAAAAAAGATAATTCATGGCATCCTATCCTGGACCTGCCTACTCTAAACACCTTTTTGGTGATTCCAAAATTCAAGATGCTGACTCTTCACCAGCTGTTTCCTATAGTAAGCAAAGATTCCTGGTTGGCAACTCTAAATTTAAAGGAAGCATACCTGCACATCCTAATCAGGGAATCTTGCAGAAGATACCTACGCTTTAAAGCAGGCTACACGCACTATCAGTTCTCTGCACTGCCCTTTGGCTTATCCACTGCGCCCAGGGTATTCACAAAGTGCATAGCTCCAGTCATTGCATTTTGCAAGCAAATAAATATTTAAATATACCAGTACCTGGATGATTGTTTAATTCAGGCAGAAAACCAGGACATACTTTTGAATCATCTGGCTTTTGTTCAGAGGGTGCTAACTTGTCTGTGGTACACCATAAATGAAAATAAATCACACCTGGTACCCTGTCAACAAATTATATTCCTGGGAGCAAGCTTGAATACAACTTCCCAGATGACTTTCATCATGCCAGAGAAACAAATCCACTTGACAACCTACTTCAAACAAGTGGTCACAAAAACCCTGCTATCTGCAAGGCAAATACTACAAGCCTTGGGCTTCATGGCCTCCTGCATATGAGGAAACTACAATGGTATCTAAAAAGCCTATGGTGTCAACATTCTCAGGATCTAGAAGCAATGACTCCTATCATTCCTTGTCTATGCCTAGAGTTCCTTTGGTGGGCAAAGGCCTGCCACCAAAACAAGGAACTACCATTCACACTACCCCCTGCCACCCAAACCCTAACAACAGACGCATCAGACTATGCATGGGGGGGCACACCTGGCAGGGAAGTGCATTCAGGGCAAATGGAACCCAATTCAAATGCACCTTCACATCAATCATAAGGAAATGTTAGCTGTACAGAATGCTCTGACAGCCTTCAAGGACCACATTCTTCCAGGACAATTAATGGTAAAGACAGACAACACCACTGGTATATGTGGTACATAAACAAGCAGGGGGGTACACATTCTTACCCCCTCTGCAGACTAGCCATGGCATTGTGGAACACAGCCATGAGCTACCAAGTACATCTACATGCTCAATTCCTGCCAGGAAAACTAAATACACTGGCAGATGGACTAAGCAGAACCTTCATGGACCCACACGAGTGGAAACTGGAACCAAGGATTTTCAACATGTTGACAAGTAAATGGAGGAGCCCAGATATAGACCTGTTTGCCTCCCCCCAGAACTATCAATTGGAAAAAGTTTGTGCAAGGACTCCCCACAGACAAGCTTGGAAAGTGGATGCTTTGTCCTTCAGCTGGAAAAACCTATCAGTTTATGCCTTTCCTCCTCTGCCTCTGCTCTCCAAGGTACTACTAAAGATCAAACAGGACAAGCCAAGGACGATCTTAATTGCACCAGACTGGCCACGACAACACTGGTACCCTCTCCTGCGCCGTGTGCCACGCTTGGCCCCATGGCACCTGCCTCAGACTTCTTCCCTGTTGTCTCAGCAGGAAAACCAGATTCTGCACCCTCAGCTTCAAACACTGAACCTAGCAGCCTGGCTAATTACCTAAGCTCTCCTTTACCATCCCTCAGTAAACCAGTGATGGATGTCATTTTAGAGGCAAGGAGGCCTAGTACTAGAAAATCTTATGCTGAAAAATGGGAAAGATTCTGTGCCTGGAACCAATCTCAAGGGGTGAGCACAGCAGTGCCCAATTTACCTCAGATTTTACAGTACTTAACTGAGATGCTTCACAAGGGCCTGTCTTTTTCCTAAATAAAAATTCACGCCTCAGCCATTTTAGCTCATTATAACCCAGAACCCTCTTCTCTCTTCCACTGCTCAAGCAGTTCCTCAAAGGGGCCTAAAATCTAAGACCACCCAGGAGAGCTCCAACTCTAGCCTGTGACCTTAACTTTGTATTGGAGAAACTCACCCTTCCTCCTTTCAAGCCAGGTGCTACTGCAGATTTAAAATTCCTTTCTTGGAAAACAGCTTCCCTTTTAGCCATCACTTCAGCAAGAAGGGTATCTGAGGTACAGGCCTTATGGCAGTGGAGCCTTTCATCATCTTTCATGTGGACAGGGTGTCCCTCAGGACCAATCCCTCTTTCATGCCAAAGGTGGTATCCAGTGTGGCCTTTAATCAGTCCTCCTCCCATCCTTAGCTTTGGGAATCTACTCAAATGTAATGACTGCAACAGTGAAACATGAAGAACATAGTACAGTTGTGTACATTTACCATAAATGTAGATGTTCAAGTGTATTCACTGTTGCAGTCCTGGTTACCCTCCCTCCAGCCCCCTGACTTAGTTTGGCTATACCTCTTCTCTCCTTTTCAATGCTTAAAAGCTTTTTGGTGTATTTGCTTTTTTGTTATAGGTATAACCTTGTATATTTATAGATTTGATTGCTTCCCATTAGGGGGGCACCTGAACTCTGGGGCAAGAAAAACTGATGTAATGACGTCAGCTGCATGTTTTATACCCCTGACGTCACGGAAGAAGAGAGAGCAACCGACGCAGGACCCAAGACTTTGTTAATCAGGCCGACTGAGGGCTACCTGCAAGCAGATAACCTGAATGTAATGACTGCAACAGTGAATACACTCGAACATCTACATTTATGGTAAGTGTATACAACTGTACTTTTCCTCCACAGTCATCAGAGGGCGGCTTAGACAGAACATGTTGAATGAACGGATAAATGCATAACTGCAAGAAAAAAAATGAAGAGTAAGACCAACTTTGAGACAAAGGGAGAAAAGGGTAATGTGGAGTGTGAGTAGGCCCAGATGGCTTGGGCAGTAAGGGGGAATCATGGAGCCTTTCCACTAATGGCATCGGTTTACCTAAGGCTGATCATGAGTGTTAGGCTTCTTCACATCCACCTCCTCAGTTTTAGATTTTAACAGCAAGCTTGACAGTTCAATGGCACAGCACATATCTTTTGACTTTTTGCAGTTCCAAGTCAATTGCTATCAGCAGGTTGCCTGTAATTGTGGTCTTTTCTTAGGTTTTAGGCTATCCTTTCTCTAATTTAAGAATCACACACTTTCCCAAATTCACAGCCATATGCCATGTATCTCTGCTAAGTAACGTATGCATCAGTCTTCTCTTGTGCTATTTGATTTGTGTAAAAAATTACATAGGATAGATTATTTTTTGGCTCAAAGTATGCTTGGAAATTTATTCTTTAATACTTCCAAACAGTTTTTTTCCCCGTTTCTGAGAAAAACTACTTTTAAGAATCTTAATAGCTTTCTTACGTGTGATATGATGAAACATGGCCCATTGGCTGGTAGGTGGCTAACTATCAGTAACAGAGTGAACAAGATGGGGGGAGGGTGAAAGGAATCTTAATGAATATGAAAAAAAACAGGGTAGTAACATTGAGCTGGATGAGGGAACGATAGCGAAGTGAGGGGGATCGTGAAGAGAGTTAAGATGAGAAGACTGAGTAGTGCGGGGGCCTCAAATTCCTGGCCAATGTGCCACAGGTGGCCTGCAGACCGTCTTAATGTAGCCCAGTAAAATGTTCCTAATTTATTTGTTCACCTGCTTAAAAAAGTTCAGTTGCTTGCCTTTACAGATCAAAGCACTGCTTGCAGATTTGTGTAGAGTGATCCATTTCTGCAATTCAGGGGGTGTGTTTGTGAATTTAATTTGTGGTTTTGTGCCTTATTAAAGTGTGAGTCCCCCTATCCTACTTCCCTACTCTTGGACTTGTTGAACTTCAGCTCCACACAAGAATAATGTTACAAATGAGAAGTTGTTGGGCATTGGTTTATGTACATGTGAGTATTTGCATCTTGATGTATTTGGCTGTTTGTAAGAACAACTCAAATTGGTATAATCCTTTTTAATGATTTTGTTGTCCTGTTTTATTTGTACAACTGATAGCTTGTTGTGATACTGAAAACGAAGAGAGAAATGTATCTTGTATAGCTACTCACCTAAAAGTGATGGTGTGCTGCAAAGATAACCTATAAAAAATGTCACACTATAATACTGAGAAGGTTACACATGTTTTTAATTTGTTGCTGCTTATATGTTTTGTGTGCTTTTGTGTCTCTCTGCAATGGTGTACTTGTCAGAATAAGTCAGCACGCAGTGATTATAAAAGTTGTTTTGCTGTCTTTACATTTATTGCCCATTTGAAAGCTTGTTGCTGTGGTACTAAAAAGCAAAAGGGAATGCATCAGGTGGAACTGCTTGCCTTACAATGTTGTTTTACTATCAGATCTACATTTATGTGTATACATCACCTTACAAGTAATAGTTCATAAGTGTAAAGGCCACTGTTTTTTGTTACATGTTATTGGGGCTGCTGGCTGAGGTTGTGTTGGCACTTGAACGTCTGTATTTGTTATCTACAACTCTTGCAGAGGTTCTTCATGTTTCACTGTTGCAGTCATTACATTTGGGTCATCTGCTTGCAGGTAGCCCTCAGTCAGCCTGATTAATAAAGTCTTGGGTCCTGCGTCGGTTGCTGTCCCTTCTTCCATGACGTCAGGTCGTCAGGGGTATAAAACATGCATCCAATGCCATTACATCGGTCTTTCTTGCCGTGCGGTGCCCGAAGCAGAAGCAGTTCGCAAGTGCCAGTCGGCAGACTCCTGAAATTTTCAGTTTCAAGTTTCAGAACCAAAGTCTTAGACTAAAGCTAAGTACCCCGTTGGGGAAACTTTTTCTTGCTCCTTACCGATGTCAGTAAAAGTTAATAGTTGCATTACTTGTGGAAAGTAAATACCTCATAAAGATTTTCATTCGTACTGTATTCCTTGCCAATGCCCTGACCACAACGTATCTTGCTGTCAGTTTTGTGCTTTATTTAATCAGCGCACTGTCCATCGTTGGTATATTTTCACCTCTAAATATTTCAGTTCTCGGTTTAGTTATCCAGAAATGTCGTCGGTTAGCCATCCAACTACCGGGATTCTGAAAAAACGCAAATATAAAGACAGAGACAGGCCGCCGAGGTCCAAAACTGCCAACGACACTTCTAAGCCAGTCGCTAGTTCGCTGGTACTCAGTGGGGCGCTTTCGCAGCCCCTGATACCCGCTACTTCTAATTAGCAGGCCTCTACTGAGACCCATCCGGAGTCTGGTATGCCGCGAGATGCTTCAACTATGGAACCCGCGAATGTCTCTGCCTTGGATGGGTCCGGAGCCGCTGTGCAGGCACCGGCTTCTGAGGGTGTATTCAGGCCTACAGACTTGCATATTAAACCAACATCTCCTTCTTCACTTAGGCCTAAATCTCGAACCATGCCTAAAAAATCGACGCTCAGGCCTCTTTGCCTAAAAAACTAATGATAAGAATGGCTGAAGATTTAATAACTCTAATCAGGGTTAGCCATCCCCTCCTTTCTAAGAGGCCTAGGACTGAAGTTGTTTATGAATCTTCTGACCAGGATTCTGTTTTTTCTGATTCCTCTGATGATCTGGATTTTCCCTTATCTACTTAAGAGGATTCTGATGCAGACGACTCCATTCCTTCTGCTTCCCCTCCAGAGGATATTTCATTTGGGGAAAACTTGCATACTCTAAGGGAGCATTTCCACTGGGAAAGCCAGGATTTTTCTGATTCAAAAAAGAGGCTTAAGGATTTCTTACTCCCACCTCAGCACAGGCCTTTAGCTATTCCTCCTGTACTAGACATTGTTGATGATGCTTTTTTGTAATCTAGTTTGGCCCCTGATTCCTTGCCTCCTGCTCCCTGAACCTGACAGATACTACAGGGTCCCTGAGTCGCACAAGTTCCTTTTTAAAAATCCTATTGCGGATCCAGAGACTATTTCACAGGGGGCCAAGGGCATTAAGGCTTCTACTTCTAAAAATCCTACCCCTTCTGATAGAGACTCCAGGGCACTGGATAGATGGGGTAAGAAGGTTTACACTTCTGCAACCTTGACCATTAGGGCTTTAAACTGCCAGTTTCATATGTTAAAATATCAGCAACATGTTATTGGATTGCTTAAACAGAAAATGATGTTGATTCCTGATTGTGTGGAAAATAAAGAATTAGAGGATTTAATGCATTCTGCTAAACAAGTTGGAAAACATACTTTGCAATGTGGTTTTGATTCATTAGAGGCCTCTTGCAGGGCTGCTGTTACTGGGTCTATGCTCAGAAGGCATGCTTGGTTAAAGGAGCAATCTTTGCCTGTTCATGTTAAAGCTAAATTGTTGAATGTTCCCTTAAATCAGGACCGCCTGTATGGCAACAAGGCTGAGGAAGTTCTTAAAAAGATGGAAGATAAAGCTAAATCTATGAAAACTGTTAAGGATTTCTTACAAGTTCAGCTGCCTAGATTTAGTAGGCACTGGCCCTCTAAGAATTGGTCCTTTCCAGCCCCTTCCAAGTCTTCCCAAGCCAAACCCAGACACAGCAAAATCCCCAGGTTTCAGTCCCAGGGGAGACGCAGGACTAAGCAGTGGGGGGCCTCCACTTCCAAATCTGGGAGTAATAAGACTCCCCCCTATGGTAAACTGTCTCAATGACTTCCGTTTAAAATTTTGAAGCACTTATCAACTGGCTGCCCCTTTGGGAGGAAAGATTGCTCTTCATGCAAAGAACTGGGAACTCATTACCCAGGACAAATGGATTTTAAATATAGTGTCTCAGGTATACAGATTTCACTTCCACACGTTGCCAACACCAAGCTTGTGGCTGGACCTACCCCCAAATCAGTGGACAGAGGCCCAAAAACAAGTACTTTCTCTCTTAAGCATGGGGGCTATTCAACTGGTACCGGAAGAGGAAAAGGGACAATGTTTCTACTCGACTTTTCCTGGTACCCAGAAAAGACAATTCATGACATCCTATCCTGGACTTGTCTACTCTAAACACCTTTTTGGAAATTCCAAAATTCAAGATGCTGACCCTTCACTAATTACTTCCTATGCTAGGCAAAGATGCCTTGTTGGCAACACTAGATTTAAAAGAAGCATACCTGCACATCCCAATCAGGGAATCTTGCAGAAGATACCTACGCTTCAAAGCAGGCTACACACACTATCAGTTCTCTGCACTGCCCTATGGCTTATCTACTGCACCCAGGGTATTCACAAAGTGCCTAGCTCCAGTTATTGCATTTTGCAGGCAAAGAAATATTCAAATATACCCATACCTGGACGATTGTCTAATTCAGGCAGAAAGTCAGGACATACTTTTTAATCATCTGGCCTTTGTACAAAGGGTTCTAACTTGTCTGGGGTACACCATAAATGAAAAGAATTCACACCTGGTACCCTGTCAACAAATTATATTCCTGGGAGCAAGCTTGAATACAACTTCCCAGATGGCTTACCTCACGCGAGAGAAACAAATTAATTTGACAACCTACTTCAAACAAGTGGCCAAAAAATCCCTGCCATCTGCAAGACAAATACTGCAAGCCTTGGGGTTCATGGCCTCCTGCATTCTTCTAATTCCATATGCAAAATTGCATATGAGGAAACTACAACGGTACCTAAAAAGCCTATGGTGTCAACATTCTCAGGATCTAGAAGCAATGATTTCTGTCATACCTTGCCTACTCCTAGAATTCCTTTGATGGGTAGAGGCCTTCCACCAAAACAAGGGACTACTTTTCACACCACCCCATGCCACCCAAACCCTAACAACAGATGCATCAGACTATGCATGGGGGGCTCACCTGGCAGGGAAGTGCATTCAGGGCAAATGGAACCCAAGTCAAATGCACTTGCATATCAATCAAAAAGAAATGTTAGCTGTACAAAATGCTCTGACAGCCTTCAAAGACCACATTCTTCCAGGACAACTTTTAGAAAAGACGGGCACCACTGTTATGTGGTACATAAACAAGCTGGGGTGGGGGGTGCACATTCTTACCCCCCCTGCAGACTAGCCATGGCATTGTGGAACACAGCCTTGAGCTACCAAGTGCACCTACAAGCTCAATTCCTGCCAGGAAAATTAAATACACTGGCAGACGGACTAAGCAGAAACCTCATGGACCCACACGAATGGAAACTGGAACCAAGGATTTTCAACATGTTGACAAGCAAATGGGGAGCCCAGATATAGACCTGTTTGCCTCTCCCCAGTACTACCAATTGGACAAATTTTGCACAAGGACTCCCCACAAGCAAGCCTGGAAAGTGGATGTTCTGTCCTTCAGCTGGAAAAACCTATCAGTCTATGCCTTCCCCCCTCTGCCTCTCCTTTCCAAAGTACTACTAAAAATCAAACAGGACAAACCAAGGGTGATTTTGATTGCTCCAGACTGGCCACGCCAACACAGGTACCCCCTCCTGCACAGTGTGTCACTGTTATCCCCATGGCACCTTCCTCAGACTCCTTCCCTGTTGTCTCAGCAGGAGAACCAGATTCTGCACCTTCAGCTTCTGACACTGAACCTTGCAGCCTGGCAAGTTACATAATCTCTCCTTTACCGTCCCTCAGTAAACTTGTGATGGATATCATTTTATAGGCAAGGAGGCGTAGTACTAGAAAACCTTAAGCTGAAAAATGGAAACAATTCTGGGCCTGGAACCAATCTCAAGGGATGAGCACAGCAGCGCCCAGTTTACCTCAGATTTTACAATACTTAACTGAGATGCTTCACAAGGGCCTGTCTTTTTCCTTCATTAAAATCCACACCTCAGCCATTTCAGCTCATTATAGCACAGAACCTCCCCTCTTCTCTCAACCACTGCTCAAGCAGTTCCTCAGAGGGGCCAAAATTTTGAGACCTCCCAGGAGAACTCCAACCCCAGCCTGGGACCTTAACTTTGTTTTGGAGAAACTCACTCTACCTCCTTTCGAGCCAGCTGCTACTGCAGACTTAAAATTTCTTTCTTGGAAAACAGCTTTCCTTTTAGCAATCACTACAGGCCCTTATGGCAGTGGAACCTTTCATCATCTTTCATGCAGACAAGGTGTCCCTCAGAACCAATCCATCCTTCATGCCCAAGGTGGTATCTAGTGTGGCTCTTAATCAGTCAATACATTTGCCAACCTTCTTTCCCAATCCACAGAACAAAGGGGAATGGATACTGCATTCCTTAGATGTGCACAGACAACTTCGATTCTACTTGGACAGGACTAAACCTCAAAGGAAATCTGAACAACTGCTAGTAGCATTTGCTGCAGGGGCACAGAGGAAGGCTATTTCAAAGCAAACCATTTCTAAATGAATAGGCCATTGCATTAATTTCTGCTGTAAGCACCATGGAAAACCTATCCCCCAGGGTATCAGACCTCACTCCACCAGGGCTGCATCTACCTCTACAGCCTTTCTCAGAGGCGTCCCTACCAAGGACATCCTGTAAGCTGCTACCTGGAGCTCTGTGCATACTTTCACCAAACATTATCATTTGCCCAATTTCTCTAAATCCAGAGCTGGCTTTGCCACTGCCGTCTTGCAGGGCCTTATAGCTGGTCCTAATGCTATCTAAATTCCTCCTCCTAACCATAGCTTTGGGAATCTACCCAAATGTAATGACTGCAACAGTGAAACATGAACATAATACAGTTGTGTACACTTACCATAAATGTAGATGTTCGAGTGTATTCACTGTTGCAGTCCTGGTTACCCTCCCTCCAGCCCCCTAACTTCTTTTGGGTATACCTATAATTTCCTTTACTATGCTTAAAAGCCTTTTTAGTGTATTTTCTTTTTTGTTGGAGGTATTTCATTGTACTTTTTTATTTAATTGCTCCCCATTAGGGGGGCACCTGACATCTGGGGCAAGAAAAACTGATGTAATGTCGTCGGCTGCATGTTTTGTACCCCTGACTACCTGATGTCATGGAAGGAGGGACAGCAACAGATGCAGGACCCAAGACTTTGTTAATCAGGCCGACTGAGGGCTGCCTGCAAGCAGATAACCCAAATGTAATGACTGCAACAGTGAATACACTTGAACATCTACATTTTTGGTAAGTGTACACCACTGTACTTTAAGTAGTCTATATTTAAATTAATACATTTGCTTTACACATTGAATTTTAATTTTACTATATGTTTTTGTATGATTTTTTTAAATCTTCATCTGTGGGTAGTCTAGTGTAGAGAGTCATTTGAGTTTTGTTATAATGGATAAGTGATGGGAGAAAAGGTAACAAAGACCCATGGAGGAAGTTCATTAAAAAAAAAAAAAAAAAGATACATTACTAACCATTTTCCATAACTTATAGGTTCATAGTTTCATAGGTGTGTACTAGGCTAATGAAGCCTTTACAAGCATAGCCCAAAAAAAATTGCACAGGCACCATGCCACCCGATGTTAGTTTACAGTGCCTATATCCAGTAGGGCAACTGGAATGACCCCTGGAGTGAACTTTCTGTTACCCAGCCAGTCGTCAAGATTTCTCTTGAAGAGGGCCAGCGAGGTGCTCTACTTGACATGAATGGGAAGCTTATTCCACAGTATGGGCAGTTTTTGGGAGATGAACCTGTCCCTGCAGTGTGTTCTGTTAATTGTGGTAATGAGGTTGTGATCTCTGGAGCATGTGGTGTAGGGGGGGGGGGGCTTTGTCAGTAAAGCAGAGATCACCTCTAAGTAGACGATAAGAGACTGAGAACAGCTGAAGTTTTTTGAGTCTGTCCATGTAGGACATGTGTTTAAGGCCTAGGATCCTTTTTGTGATGTACTTTTGTGGCCTCTCCAGCTGTTGTAGGTGTCTGGTCAGGTACATGCCAAACGGGGCATTATATTAGATGATTGGTCTAATGAGGGATGAGTAGAGCGGGATGATGACCTCTTTCCTTTTGGATGTGAAACCTTTGGTTATAAGATGTGCCATGTAGAAGGAATTCCTGACCACAGTGGCAATGTGGTGGTCGAAGGTGAGGTGGCTGTCGACCTGGGTGGCCAGATCTCTTATGCCCCCTTGAGTATTCAGTGGGCTTCCATCAACATGGTAATTTGTGGGAACTGTTTTTTTTCCAAAGGGGATGATGATTAATTTTTTGGCATTAAGTTTCAGGCCATGGTTCCGACACCAGTCAGTGATCTCAGAGAGGCCCTTTTGTAGGATGTCTGCATCACTTGGGGAGTTGATTATGATTCTTAGCTTGCAGTCATCAGTGAACTTGGTCAGCCAGAGTCGTCCTGTGTTCGCCTGGACTTCTGAGAAGTAGATGCCAAACAGGAGAGGTCCCAGGACCGAGTCCTGTGGGGTTCCACTTGTGACTGATCGATAGTCCAACTTGGAATCCACAACTTTCACTCTGTGGGTCCTGTCTGTGAGCCAATTTGCAACCGACCTAGTGATGTAAGGTTTGATACTTAGTTTGGTGAGTTTATCAATGATACCCAAGTGGGGAATGGTATCAAAGGCCTTGGCCAGGTCAAGGTAGGCTGTATGCACTGCCTTACCCTCATTCACAACCTTGGTGACTGCCTCGAAGAAGTCAGCCAGGTTCAGCAGGCAGGATCTCCCATGGACAAAGCCAGACTGTGTGGGGTCAAGAGCCTGGAGATTGCCTATATCTTTGTTTAGCAGGTCCATGATGATGCGCTCCATTGCTTTGCATACCAGACTCATCAAGCTAATGGGGCGATAGTTCCCAGGGTCTGTAGTTGCTCCCCCTTTATGGAGTGGGATGACTGTAGCTATGTGCCATTCGTTAGGGACCTGAGGTAAAGCTGTGATTGAACAGAGCACACAGATATGGTGCCAGTTCATTTTGTAGCTCATGTAGGATGCAGCCAGGGATATTATCAGGTCCCATGGATGCTGTATTCTTGGCTTTGGACAATGCAGCTTTTACCTGTGCAGCAGAAGTGGTGGGTACCAGGCTTTCTTTTGGTATTGTGATAGGGCCCTTGGATGGGGGAAGAGGGCTAAAGTTAGCACTGAATCTGTCAGCCAGTATGTTGGGTATATCTGTTGGCTCAGTATAGGAGGTGCCATTGTGCAGTAACTCAGAGCAAATCTTTGCCTTTGAGGTTTTTGATATAGACATAGAAGGCTTTGTGGTTGTTTTTTGTGTCAGCCGCAATTCTACCTTCATAGCTGGCTTTAGAGGATTTGATAAGGGATTTCAGGTTTTTGTTGAGACTGATAAGGGAGGTTTTCCTGTCTTGTAACTTCATTTTTTTCTGCAACAGTTTCTTCCTTCTTTTGTAGGTTTATTGATGGCTGGGGACCACCAGATGGGCTTGCTTTTTTTGGAGGAGTGTGTCTTAGTTCTGTTTGGTATGGCAAGGTCCATGCATTTGTGTACATGCACGTACAGTGCATTGGTGTATGCTTTGGCAGTTGTGCGGCTGTTTTCCATTGGCTTGTGTGCCGAGACGTTAGCCACCTCTCTTTTTAGGAGCCCAAAGTTGGCTTTAGAGAAGTTTTTCAGGGTGGTCACCTTAGCGGGGGGTGTAGGTGAGATGAAGATTTCTATGGTGGTCAGTTTGTGGTCAGATTTAACCAAGGAGGAATTGACTATAGGTGTGGAGCAATAGTCTCCCATGTTGGTGATAACCAGTTTGAGGATGTTGCTTCCTCTAGTGGGGGTCAGAATGAGCTGATCCAGGGTATTGGAATTGATACATTCCAGAAAGCGTTGGGCCTGTGCATTGGTACTTGAATAATTTTCCCAGTTGATGGAAGGGCAGTTGAAGTCACCCAGTATGAGAGTATTGGGTTGGATCTTGATAGATTCCAGGGTGCTTAGGAAGTTAGAGTGAGAGTCTGTGGGCATGTTAGGGGTTCTTGTATCACCATCTCACCCAGTATTAGTTGTATCTGAAATATCTCAGATGCATTTTGCTGGGCTACCAGTTTAGAGGTGTGCGTATCCTTTAAGAATGTTTAGAAACAACCACCTTTGGAGCTTCCGCACGTATTCTGGGGCCGAAAGGTATGGAATGAGTTGTAGCCTGGGAGTGCAGGGGTGCTTTCTGCCAGGTCTCTGTTACAGCACAGATCTTGGCATTCTCCATTTTGAAGAGAGCTTCGAGTGAGTGCATCTTGAGATTTAAACTTCTAGCACTGAGCAGCATGACCCTAAGATTGCATTTGTTTGTAGCTGTTACGGTGGAATTTTGGTCTTTGGAACACTGCCTAAAAAAGGCACTATAGAGGTGGCAAGAGCCTTAGCCAGTACCCAGAATCCCAGGGGTGACAGATGTGGGCCGTCTCTGGCAAAGCATCGAGGTCTCTCGATCATGTCGATCCAGGCAGACAGATACTGGATCCCCTTAGAATGACACCAGAAACTTAGCCAATTGTTGAAATCAATTATTTTCTGCTCGTACTGTGTTGTCATTCTGGGTGACAGTAGAATACTGCTCAGGGCTAGGCTCATACCTGCCTGGGCCACATAATCTGAGACTTCCATCACATTTCTTCATGTAGTCCCGGGAGGTACATTTCAGGTCATTCACACCCACATGGACAATGACTGAGTCATATTTGTACTTGTTGTGGAGTGATCTGAGTGCATGTGTAATATGGCGGATCCTGGCACCAGATAGACAACTGACTGTCACCTTCTCCTTGTTCAGCCCAGTCAGTGGGATATCAGTGTGGCTCACAGTTGAATCTCCTATGATTAGTACATTGGGCAAAGTGTTTTCCCTTAAGGGCTTGGGTTGAGGGGCAAACTGTAGTGGTGAGCTGTGTGTTCTGGGTGGTGGCTGTGTTGTGGTGGTCGACTGGGTTTCTCTCATGGGGATCTCTGTTGTTTGAGTAAATTTTTATTGAGAGCCTCCGTGAAGGTGGGTGTACGGTTTGTGTTTCTATGTGTGGGTTGTGGTGGTTGGTGTTTTGGAGGGCTATGTGTTCTATGTAGTGAGTTGCAGGTGTTGACCTTCTCCTCTTGACATGCTAGTCCAGTCTTGGTTGGAGCATGCACTGCTTCCAGTTTGGTGATATAAGTGCATCTCTCACAGGTATGAGTGTTGGGAGGTAAGAGGAGGTTGTCTATGTACATTAGACAGTTGCCACACTGTCTCAGAATGCCCAAGTGCACCAGGTTAGCAGGAGAAAGCACAGGAAATTGCCCTACAATCATACCAGGAGGGGTGGTCATAACTAATAAGTACTGGTGCTGTTACTGTGTAGGAACAGCTAGTGTTGTTAGCACCTAAGTGTGCTACAATAAATGCTACAAAAGCCTGTTAAAGTGCTAGCCGATTATGTTAATTGAAGTACAAGAAGTAAAAGAACAAGCACTTTCTAAGGGGAAAATTGAAGAGCAGACTTTCTGGCATTGGTAATAGTTTACTTCAGCTGAGTGCCGCTTTACCATGCGCAAACATGGGCTTTTAAACCAAAAAGTTGAAAGGGATGGAAAAACTGTCCAAATGGCCAATAAACTACAGTTTCTGGGCCTAAAACCACTCCTCTTGTGGTTGATAGGCTATCTAGTGCTTACCACTCCCACTGATAAGCTAGAGGGCTTGCCTCCAACACAGAAAGTTCTGGGGGCTCAGAAAATTACAAAACAGTCCTGGATAGAACACGTCTGTATCTGGACTAAACTAGTTGCAGGAAGGGTGGCAAACAAGCTTACAACTTTTGTTTTTTTTTTGTTTTTTTCCAGAAAAGCAGTTAAAACAGTAGCAAAAACACTTTAAATGCAGTGCAATCTAGCACACTTGAGTGTGTAGCAATGTTAAGGCAAGTACAATTTAAATAAATGCAGATAAATTAAAAACGACACAAAAAAATAAAAAAAGTGCAGAGAGCAGTAAATTATGAAAAAATCAAAATTAATGCACTTAGAGTATCTCTTTCTCCTTCTTGTTGCTCTTGTAGTCTATAGGACGGCAAAACTAGATCTGCAGAGCTTATACGAGAAAACCCATGCAAACATGAGCTTTTAAACCAGAAAGTTGAAAAGGGATGGAAAAACTGCCCAAACAGCCAATAAACTAATATTTCTGGGCCAGAAACCACTCCTCTTGTGGTAGATAGGCTTCCTAGTGCTTACTACTCCCATTGATAAGCTAGAAGGCTTCCCTCCAACACAGAAAGGTCTGGGGAGGGGCTCAGAAACTTACAAAACAGTCCTGGATACAGCAAATCTGTATCGGGAATAGACTAGTTACAGGAAAGATAGGAAAAAAGCTTAGAACTTTTTTTTTTTTTTTTTTTTTTTGCAGAAAATCAGTTAGAACAGTAGCAAAAGCACTTTAAATGCAATACAAGATAGCACACTTGAGTCTGTAGTAATATTAAGGCAAATAGAGTGTAAATAAATGCAGATAAATTAAAAAACAAAAAAACAAGTGCAGAGAGCAGTAAATTATGAAAAAATCAAAATGGAGGCACTTAGAGTATCTCTCTTCTCCTTCCTTTTGCTATTGTAGTCTGCAGGACGCCAAAACTGGATCAGTAGAGCTTAAAGAAGCGTAAACCCATGTAAACATGGGCTTTTAAACCAGAAAGTTGAAAGAGATGGAAAAACTGCCCAAACGGCCAATAAACTACAATTTCTGGGCCAGTAATCATTCCTCTTGTGGTAGATAGGCTACCTAGTGCTTACCACTTCCACTGATATGCTAGAAGGCTTCATTCCAACACAGAAAGGTCAGGGGGGCTCAGAAACTTCCAAAACAGTCCTAGTCTGCAGGATGCCAAAACTGGATCTGCGGAGCTTAAACAAGCACAAACTCACGTAAATACTGGCTTTTAAACCGGAAAGTTGAGAGAGACGGGAAAACTGCTCAAATGGCCAATAAACTACAGTTTCTGGGCCTAAAACCACTCCTCTTGTGGTTGATAGGCTATCTAGTGCTTACCACTCCCACTGATAAGCTAGAGGGCTTGCCTCCAACACAGAAAGGTCTGGGGGCTCAGAAAATTACAAAACAGTCCTGGATAGAACACGTCTGTATCTGGACTAAACTAGTTGCAGGAAGGGTGGGAAACAAGCTTACAACTTTTGTTTTTTTTTTTCCAGAAAAGCAGTTAAAACAGTAGCAAAAACACTTTAAATGCAGTGCAATCTAGCACACTTGAGTGTGTAGCAATGTTAAGGCAAGTACAATTTAAATAAATGCAGATAAATTAAAAACGACACAAAAAAATAAAAAAAGTGCAGAGAGCAGTAAATTATGAAAAAATCAAAATTAATGCACTTAGAGTATCTCTTTCTCCTTCTTGTTGCTCTTGTAGTCTATAGGACGGCAAAACTAGATCTGCAGAGCTTAAACGAGCAAACCCATGCAAACATGAGCTTTTAAACCAGAAAGTTGAAAGGGATGGAAAAACTGCCCAAACAGCCAATAAACTACTATTTCTGGGCCAGAAACCACTCCTGTTGTGGTAGATAGACTACCTAGTGCTTACCACTCCCACTGATAAGCTAGAAGGCATGCCTCCAACACAGAAAGGTCTGGGGAGCTCAGAAACTTACAAAACAGTCCTGGATACAGCAAACCTGTATCTGGACTAGGCTAATTACAAAAAAGGTGGGAAACAAGCTTAGAACTTTTTTTTTTTGCAGAAAAGCATTTAAAACAATAGCAAAACACTTTAAATGCAGCGCAAGCTTGTACACTTCAGTGTGTAGCAGTATTAAGGCAAATACAGTTTAAATCAATGCAGATAAATTAAAAATGAAAAAAAAAGTGTAGAGAGCAGTTAAGTTATGAAAAAATCAATATTGAGGCACTAGGTGCAGAATAAGAGAATTTGAACACTTAACACACAGAACAGCAAACTAAGGTAATAAGGTAAAAAAGACAGTTAAGTAAGAGCAGCTGAAGAAAGTATAACTGATTTTTTTTTTTTTAGCAGAGAGGAAGGGAATAGAGCAGATTAAGATACTATAGGGGATGTCCTTCCTAAGTGCTCTCTTTGTACACAGCAGAGGAGATGGGGCTGGTAGGAGCGTCTTAAATCAAAATATGATCTCACTGTACTCAGTTGAGTGGGCAAATGAGATGAGCCCAGGAGGAGTGCCTAAAAAAATTTACAGTAGGGGTGGGCAATTCCAAAGCCACCAAGATTAACACCACAACAGGAACAGGGAGGGGGCTGGGAAACTAACTGCAAGACAGAGACCACAATATTCAATGAAACAGATATTGAATCTTAAATAAGCAAAGTGCAGAGAAAAGTATACTTAAATCAGCTTGTGTGTCCAGTTGATTTTTGCAGGTAAATCACAGCAGCCAACAACTCAGATGATGAGCAGAAATGATTCACAGAAATGTGACCAACACTGATTATAATGCAAACAGAAGAGTTAACACAGAATTTCAAAAGCAGAGTAACAACCTCCTGTGAACCCAGATGGCTACACTTTTTTCACACCTCTGGCAACTAACTGCAGCAAGACAGAGGCCACAGTATTCAATGAAACAAATATATAATCTTAAATAAGCAAACTGCAGGGAAAAGTATACTTAAATCAGCTTGTGTGTCCATTTGATTTTCGCAGGTAAATCACAGCAGCTAACAGCTCAGATGATGAGCAGAAGTATGCCTTTGTGATTCTCATTGGACCACTCTTTCCACAGTGTTCAACAGTTCTGCAGCTTTTGCTGTGATTACCAGTATAGCTCAGTCTGTTCAGTCATAATGGCCCTTGGTCTTGTCCATCAGCACTGTTTACTATATCCATTAATAATTACCCCATTCTAATTGCCTGCATTCAGCACTGCCTAACTTGTCCCAGAATGATATAGCACCTTGATTGTTTTCATTAGCACTACAAAATGTGTCCAGAAATGATGTTATTTAACCAAGATGGCAGCATTCCTGGACATGTTAGGCAGTGCTTATGGCAGTGAAATGGCACTCGTTACTTTATACATTAATGCTAATAGCAATAGCCAAAAGATTATGAGGGCTGAACAGATGAGTTTCCCAGAGTTATGCCTCCTTTGCTACAGCTGCCAACACTACTCTCCCAGAAATGTTTCCTTGACCACTGTTAACTACTGTAGCATACCATGTACAGGAGTTTTGCCTCTTTGACACTGGTCACCACTACTGCCTGTTATGTCCATGAGTAATTTCACTGCATTGCCCATCATTTACAGGAATAGTGGTCATTTGGTTATTGGCATTATCACAGCACAACTTGTCTTGGAATGGTATTTCCTTGTCCCTTCTTTCACCAGCTTCCAATTGTAACTGTCCTTTGTGTTCAGGAAAGATGATTCTTTGGATGTGGGTATTAGCAGTGGTCTACCTTTTACAGAAACTGATTATTTAGCCATGATCTTCAGTACTGTTAGACATCTTAAAATGTGCTCTGTTACCCACATTTAAGTCCAAAATACCTATGTGTTTGTGTAAGTATATTTTTTTCTTTCCATGCCAGCTACCTGCCTGAGCCCTTATTAATATTCTACAGTGTTGTAGTCATCAGTCTTGTAGCCATAAGAGATGTTTTCTCTTTCATCCTTTGTTTCCCCATTATGCCCAGAAAGCCAGCAAGAAGTGAATATCCAGTGAGTTGAAAGTGGACACTTGCTGCTTCTGGTGACATAATCCCCAAGAAGCATTCCTCCCCCCTTGTATTTGGCAAAAATAGCCTTTATCAGTTAAAGCATAAAATGTTATAAACATGCACACAAAACGTAGGAAACATTAACAAACTCCCTTATATCTGTAATATTTTAAACATGCACTTTAAGTTCGTCATTTAAACATCGAAGTAAAATACTAAAAGTCAAATGAAAAATCAGTGACCATATTATTTCAGAGGTTTGCCATGACTTCTAATACCAAATTATTGCATTTTTATCACCTCGTTTAGAGTAGCCATTCTTCATTCCCTCTACTTTCATTCCTTATGCTGCCCCACATTAACTCGCAGCCTAACCTAGGTAGAAAATACTCAAAATTTTTGAAGTGCAATAAACCTTTAATAACTGTCTTAATTTCTTGTGGAATGTCGCACCTATTCCTATCAAGTGTCTTAACATAGCAGTGCTGTAGTCAATATGTATTTTGCCATTTTAGTTAAAGTGTAGCTCCAACATAAGTGCAGCTATGACCTTTCCCATACACTGAAACACAATTCATCTTTATTCTGCTTACCTTTTGCAGATAAAACTGTAATCTACTCTTAACCAGTGATATAGATCCTCTCAGAATCATCTTTATGAAAAGTGCTCCATGTTCCCAATCCACCATAATATAGAATAAATAAAACATGAGGAAAACATTCTGTAAATATAATAAAACATTTAATCCCTGCAGTCCCGTACTTAGAATGTTACCTTTTAGCACCAAGTAAAACAAAAAACAAAATCCTTCCAATTCATATTCCAGCTGCTCAAACTGCCCTGTGCCAAGAATGTCACCTTGTGACAGCAAATAAAATTCAAAATACCCCCCGCCCTTCGAACTATGTAAGAAAATTAACTAATGCTACACTGGTATTTAAACATCTAGTGACATCATCAGTGACAACATAATCCCATCGTGATGCTTCCCATGACCATTTAAATACCTTACACTGTTCAAGCAGTGTATGAAGTCAGTCTTTAGTTAAAAAGCATCTCTAATCCAAATAAACACATTGTCTATGTTCATCATAAACTTTCAGTCATTGTACACCTGTCATCAGCATTACCAAGAAACTTCTACTTTGAAGCTCTGAAAAAGCCACACTGCAGCAGTCATTCACAGTTATAAACCATACCTCCCTCTCATAAACTATAAAACAACTCGTATCACACAGTTCGATCAGTAGTAAATAAATGTTATGTCATAGGAGGTACCCTGGGAGTATAAATGCAAGTTTCACTTATCAGCAGTACATGCTGTTGAACATTAATTCCATAGTCTAACATGCACTTTACACACAAAATCAGCAACATCACAAATCAGACCATTTCAAATGTACGCACAAATTCATGTGACGTTCAATTGTGACACCAACATTATTGTAGTTTCTAACAAAACATTCTCAAGTAGCATAAAATAGCAGTCACCTACTTATTGAAAGTCTGTAACTTATAAATCATTCCACAATATGGATAGTGTGACTTGTGCAATACATCTGAGCACTTCCATTTAGTCCATTGCCATACAACTACACATTCAAACAAAACCATAATTCTGACTGAGTGCACAGGCTGAAAGAATATGCAAATAAATTAGTTTGCTGTTCAAACTTTTCATTCCATTGCCATTTTGATTCCTTATGCTGTATTTTAGATTGAGTATCTTACAGACAGAGTCCAAGGTTTAATCCTGACTTTTGGCCATGGAGTTTGTACATTCTTGCCTTTCTGTGTTGGCTTCCTACTAAATCCCAAAAACAAGCTAGGTATTTCTCAAGTGTAGAAGGGATCGCAGTTGAACTTGAAAGGTCTGCCAACAAAATGCGGTCAGAAATGAACAGGGTTATGGACAACAGCACAGGACACTAACTGGTGCCTTTTGAGGGAAATGTCTTGTGGACTGCATTAAGACTAGCTACTAGGGTATAAAAATTTGCTCTAAATGATTTGACCACATGAACTTTTGCCTAAAGGGGCATGGGTATTTATCATTGTCTAATTCAGCCTATACCAGGGACCTATGCTAATGGTGGGAGAGCTTTTTGTTTCTTTTCATCCTAAATCTTTAGATTTGGATGTTTCCAAGCAAACCATTTCTTCATGCATCTCTAAGGCTATTTCTTTTTGTTACTCCTTTCATGGGAAATGTCTAAGTAAGTGGTTGTTTTACTTAATCTGGATGTGGTCTGATGAAGCAAGTTTTTTATATAGCGTTCACATTGTTCGTCGTATTTCCATATTTTTTGGGCTGTGTTTTGGTAGTGGCTATATCTCTATACTTCATATTGATAATGTTGAAACTGCAAAGAACATGCATTTCTGAACAAGTTATTGTTCATGTTTTGCATACCTATTACTTTGTGTTGTATAATTGTCAGCACTGGACAGTTTTATCAGGAGCCAGTATTATAGTCACAGATATATGACATATCTTTGTTACTACATTTCTAATAGTGTTTGTCTTTGCGCCTCTTAATGAGATATGCTATGTTCTGTTTTCCAAATGTGAAGAATATAATTTGTTTGTACCAAGTGTCATTTCTTTGCACTATTTTATTATGTTACCAACTTGTTTTCTTAATGCATTTTGGCCTGGGTTATGTTTAGAAAGGGTCTATGGAAAAGTTTTATTTAGAGGTTTATCAAACAACTAAAATAATAAAAGAAATCTGGAGGTCTTTTGGCAGGGCTTTAAGCAAAGAGAAGCAAAAGTCAATTAAAATATGTCTGTTAATGACATTCATCCCTCAACATACTTCAGTGTGGCTTGTGTCTTAGTATTCATCCATATATCAGTATAGGTGAGTACTAAGGCACAAGCTGCCATGAAGGTAGGGTAGGGTAAATGATGGATGATATTTACAGATAAATCTTGGTGTTAATATTATGCAACTTGATTAGATTTGTAATAGAGGTTCTTCATTCCTGTGTTTCTGTTGCAAGGAGAACATTGGTCCTGAATGGCAAGATGGACACTTTTGCATGATAAGATGAAGTCTTTAAGTGTATAGATTAAACAGGATTCAGTTATGGCAGGTAAAGATATGTGGGAAGAGACTAAATAAAGGATAAAGTAAAAACTGAGAACTGCAAACTCTTGGTTGTGGCTATGGATAGCATGGTACAAGTAGTGAAAATGTTTTAGTCCCTTTAGTATTCCATACCAGTCAGGTATATTTTTATCAACTAGAGGAGATGGGAAAGATTATTAATGAAATGTTAAAAGAATTTATTGGGGAAGGGAAGAAGGCAAGAGGTAAATGGGATAAATTGATCCTCCCCATAGGACAAGGTTATTTAGGAGTACCTGATTTGAAGGGATACTTTAGAGCTACACAGTTAAGGCTTGTATATGTAACACAAGCAAAATATAGTAAAGCAAAGTGGAAAAGAATGATGATAAGGCAGGAACAAAGTCAGACAAATAAGGATTTTGGATGCAGAGCCTTAAGGAGAATTACAGCAAGTGGACAGAATATTATATTCATAAACTAGCTGAAGTTATTGTAATTACAAAGCCGACACAGAAAGTAGAAAGAGTACTTTATCAATTGGGATGGATGTAAGTAGAAAATAGTCAAGGGGCTAGAATTTTTTGTTGAAAATTGGCAAAGGAACAAAGGTATTGGGAGGAAATAACTTGAGAAGGAAAGGTAATAGAGTGGTATGAGGCCAAGCAGAAAGTGTGGGCTAGAGGTTAAAGAATGTCTTTCCTACCAGGGATTGAGATAAAACATATAGGCAAAGAGAAAGGGATAGAACAGTGATAAGTGTAAGACCAGCTCAGAACAGAGTTTTTAATCAAGTCCAGAGTAAAAGTTGCTGTTAAAAAGGGGTAGTTAGTATTACATATAAAATATTGGATTTCTGTCTATAAGGATCAATCAGAGGAGGTCAGAAAAGAGTGAGAGGAGACACTGGATAGTCAATTTATAAAGGAAAAATGGGAGGGCATATGTATGGCTTCAAAGTGTTAAACAAAGTCCAGCAGATTTGGGATTTTTCTGCTGGGAAGTGTTTGCATAGGTATTTTTATACTCCAAACAGACTTGAGATAATTTTTCTCAGGTAAATAATAAATGCTGGATACTAATGGGAAAGAGGAAGATAACTGAGAACATGGTTTTGGGACTGTAACAAAAGCTGACAGATTTTAGAAATCCCCCCACCCCTTTATTGTAGTGGCACTTAGTTCATTGATCATAGTGCATTGCTAATGAAATAATTGACATTGTAATGCCATGGAACCTTCACCCATCACAAATGTACTACAGTATTAACTGTATAGTCATTGACTCACTACCGTTAAGAGTACAACAGATACATCCTACTACATAAACATGTTCTTTGTTTGAATTACTGTTGCAGTAGTTTTAACTAATGGGAATCAGCCTCAGGCGTCCCCATTTATGCAGCCTGACTTGAGTTCAGAAGCCTTTTCCCTAGGTGCAGCAGATGTCCACCTTTGTGAGGTTAAGACAGTTCATTTTAAAGACAGCATACGCCCACTCCATCTTGGAACTTTCTTGCTGCAGTTTGATACATATGCCTTGAGATTTCAACACTGAGAAAAGTGCCCTTCTTTCTGATGTGATACAACTTGCTTCTGGTGCCAGTGTACCATGTTGGGGAACTTTCCTGATTTTCTTATGAATGCTGTCAGCTGTTACTACAGTTGATTGTATTATTTAGGTAGTGGAGCATCAGCCGTGTATGTGTCTGTGGTAAAAAAAATGCTGGTGAATGTGTGGTAGGCAGATTCCCCACAGAGCCAGTGCAGCTTTTGTTTATGTCCAGAACATGATGTCCAGAGTGGTTTGTCTGTGAAGGATTAACCCCCCAAATGATCTGAAGTAGGGAGCATTCCCTCTAGCACTGCCTTAATCAGAAAAGACTTGAGGCCTTCACCCTGAGACTTCTTTCTCTTCCTAAATCCCTTACAAGAAAAAACATAAGCAGAAGTTAGAGAGAGACATTGGAGACAAACTGTGTGTCCATTTTCCCAGACAGGTTGAAGAGTGCTTTTTCTGGTGAGGAGATCAGGAGCTTTCCTAGCCCTAGGACGGAACACTTACTCATCTGCAAGCCTCTGATAAAGCCCCTTTGTTGGCTACCATGCTTGTAGACAATGATGTGTCCAACCTGACCAAATTATTGATAGTAAGATGAAGGTTAGTGTTATATTTTGATAGATTCGTACACTAACACTCCAGCAGCACTAACCACATAGAACAAAAAGCCCTGTTAGTAAAAGTATGTTTGTGTCCGGGGGATATAAGGTGGGATGTCACTGTGAAGAATGGGACATTTCTTTAATGTATGTGGTACGTTACACCTCTGCCGTATGATATTTCATCATCACTGCCTTCTTGGTACTGAACAGGTAAAATACTAAATCATAAACATATGCAGTTGGGGTAAGAAGGATTTTAAATCAATGACTGCAAATGAATTGTGGGAAGTTTGGTAGCTTTAGTGCTACAAACATCTGTCTAAAACCTGCTGTTGTGATGAGAGCTTCTAACAGCTTCTTACTTCATTCTTTGCTATAACTCATTCCAAGCCCTCGATAGAAAGAATTTACATGGAAGCATGTTGGGAAGAAACTAAGATTGTGTAGTTTCTCAGGCAACCACAAAAGTTGAGAAAACCTGGATCTCGTTGAAGAAAGTAGTTTATTTTTTTTGCAGATTCAATTTCCTTGCTTGTGGATGTGTTGCTTGGGGGTGTTGATTAAATGTCTGAGGGTTGCAGTTAGTCTGAGAACTTCAAGTACAGAATAGCAGTTGTTTGCATACTAAGGTTGAGATGCTTGTGGGGATAAAGCCTTGACTATGTGTCAGGCAACTTGATTTTAGTTCATGCTTGGACGAATGATGGAGCTGCAGGGAGGAATGAGTACCACCTATCCTGGGTGGGAGGGCATTCATCAATGAAGCTGCGTAAGGTGAGGAGTGGTCTAGCACGGAGCTGTCTCTGGACTTAGTCGATGAGCATGGTAGATGAGAAAGGGAGTGGGTAGCACATATAAAGAAAGAAGAAAAATCCCTGATTAATGCAAAGACTGCCAAGTCCCTAGGATGCCTTTAGGATCCGTGACCAGCCCCAGTAGTACCGGATTAATTTTATCTGGTAGCTCCGATTGTAGACATGAAGCAATGGTGAGCCGGGGTTGGTATTAAGGTTTTAAGAGAACCAAAAACATTAAAACAAACAAAAGTTGAAATGGCTCTAACTCGGAATATTTGGTACAGTAATATTGGAATTATTATATATAAGCAGCAGTGGTGTAGGGACACTGCCCCCACATCATGGGATACAAAGGGCTAGTTGCCTTTCCTTTAAAAATAGCATTACAATGATTTTCAATATTCTGTTTTCCTTTTTTTTTCCATATTTCTGTGATCAAAATTCTAGTACTTGGAATTGCAGGGCTCAGACTTGATTTATATTGTCATACATAGTACTGCTTGAAAATCTGAAAAACTGTGAAGAATGCTGTGCTGTGCTGTCAGTATTTTTTGTTCATTTGTTTATTGTGTAAACCCACTAGGTACAAGTCTCTTTTCTGGGGTGACCCAGTGTTGTTGAGCTAAAATTATATGGTCAGTTACATAAGAGGCAATTAGAGATTGAGGGACTCAAACCCTGGACCACGGGGATGCAGCTCATTACCAGCTGAAAGCCTTAACTCTGTATGTTAGTGATTTCTGCAATAGTATGCTTCTTTGCATTTTTATGGGGGAATGAATTTTTTGTTTTCATACTTATTTTGGAAGCATAAAATGTGGTTGTTTATTTTCTGGAGAGGGAAGAGTAATTTTTATTAACTGTAGTGGAAGGTACTTGCTGTACACAGTTTTAAAGAAAGGGTAGAAAAGAAACATTTTTTGACTCCCAAAAATCACAATTGTTTGTGAGAAATAACAAAAGTCATATAGGTAGAAGAAAGGCATCTGGAAAGTGAGTAATGATGAATTCAAGGAAGTATTTTTTTTAACTGTGAAAGTGTTGGGGTTTTTCATTCAGATCTGTAGCTGGTTCTTTTTTGTGCCTGGTGTGATTCTTTTTTATCTGGTACCAAAAAAAAAAAGGTCTATTCCCCTATCTGGCGTTCTTCATGTCTTTCCTAGGAGGGCACTGTCTCCAATCGAGCCCCCTAACAGCTTGTGTCTGGGTTGGCTGCCCCTTCGCCCACCCAGCCATGCTTCACTTTTCAGAAACTTCCACCAGAGTAATGATGTGCAGTTAAGCAAACTGATACAAGAGCATTTGGTATGGGGTGAAGGGAGAAACCGCTACATAAGGGCCACCTGGAACTGTTATAATTCATGCATCATTAGTCTTCCATTCGCTTGTTTTTATGTTCATGGTTAGCAGCATCTGTCATGAATGCAAGTCTGCTTTCACCCCAAGACAGAAGTATTACTTACTTAGCATTGATAACATTTTTTATGGATTTTAGGCTGATGAATGAGAAAAAGAAAAAAGGAAACAAACACTGTGAAAGAAATGTGCAAATGATGTGTTATGTTGCCGCTGTGGTCTACATGGTAATTGCAGATTTCAATATCATGGGAAGCTTGGATGGTTTATACTGTGGTAAGCCACCTTACCTATGTGGTGTCACATTTTCTGTAATAACATTCTACATGCAAGTTTCAGGGAAGGTACAGCTTGGTGAACTGTTGCAGAAGCTACTGTGCCCACAAAAACATTTTCCCTTTGGTGAAAAGGCAGGTTCTATGATTCTCTGTGTAGTTTGGTCAGATGATTAACCTTTTACTGGTTGTGTGAGTTTCCACAGCATTTACTCCTTTTGTGGCTCTTGGGAAGGATACACAACATTGTTATTGGTGTTTAACTCTAACGTGCTGGACGTTTGTTAAACAACTTAACTTTTCATGCCACTGGGGCTGTAGGAGTGTTTTAGCCATTGCAAATCACTTCATAGCAACCAAACAACTAACAGCTTTCACCATATTTGGTACTATAAATGTTGTTTAGAAAATGTGTACTTCAGCATGTTTTCTGTAAAATAATCTCAGCAGATGTATTAATAAGTAAATGACAAGTAACTTTATTTTGACCTAAAACCAGAAGGTCAGCTTTCAATATCTTTAAATTTAAATTTCAGTATTTGTTGTTTTAGTATCTCTGGGCTGAGACTGAAGTTGATCCACTGGGATCAGTGCTCTGCCTCAGTTACCAAACTGAATAAATATTCTTACACCAAGAGCATTTTTAATCATGTTTTCTTGTATGATAGCCAATGTTGTAAAAGTAAAAATGTTAAGCTTCTTTTGTAGTGAAATGCATCCCCAGTGGTTTGGTTTCTTTTTGGATTTAGTTTTTTGATATTGCTTTATTTAGAATATATGTGTGTGTGTGTGTGTGTATGTATATATATATATATATATATATATATATATATATACTTTGAAATATCAACGTACCAGAATATCAAATAGCAAAACATTGATCCTACAGGATTGAAAGGTGCGATATCCAAAAAAAAAAAAAACTCATTCTTGCAGGGGGACAAGCCTGCACGCCCATATGGGGTGTTCTGTCCCCACATCCTGCTAATTATATATATCAACTCTGATATCACACAGCAGCTGGGTAAATTTCCACTCCCCATCGTTCTGTGACGTCCCACAAAATAATGCTGGCAAAAGAAATCCTGTGACCCTTCATTGCAAATAGTCAGTGTTACAAATGTTTGATCAAATAAAATGCATATATATGGATTCGTATCACTTCACTGAAAGACCATTTCATTGACACCCATTTCACTGAGACCAAATCACCTAAAGTTCATTTCACCTAAAACTCTTTTCACTGACAAGTAATATTCTAAGGCCTGTCCTTTTCCCCACTGTAGTGCGATACTGGTGTTAGTATATATAGTTAAGGGGGGATGTGGGGGCACAGCCCCCCACCTAGTTGGGTTTTACCAAATAATGCAAAACAAGACCAGACAACAGAAAACCAAATTAAGTGAGGGGCTACATCCCCCACACCCCCCTAACTATGTATACTAACACCAGGATCGCACTACAGTGGGGAAAAGGACATATACCTTTGACTTACCTTAGAGTACTACTTGTCAGTGAAATGAGTTTTAGGTGAAATGAACTTTAAGTGATTTGGTCTCAGTGAAATGGATGTCAGTGAAATGGTCTTTTAGTGAAGTGATACGAATCCACATATATATATATATATATATATATATATATATATATACATACATACATATATATCATGCTGCATGCTGTTTGCGAGTTTAGTTTTGTGTACAGAAAGGTTGTCTTCAGTGATGTTTGCTGAGTATTAGTGTCACTGACCTCCACTGCAGCTGCAGTTAGAGTTTACTGCTGCTACAATTATAGCTGCTCCTAAGTAACAGAATACACTTTTGTTAATTCCAGTGTTTGCCCTTTCCCCACAGTTATGAGACCCACAGAGCTGGTGTATTTAAGTAAAGGGATGTCAGGATGCACTCCTGTCTGCTTGCCTTGCAAAAATGCTTGTTTTCATGATTTCCTTAATTCACTGTAGGTAGAACATTGATGATGTATTGTCAGTGTTAGTGTACACTAGGCTGTTGTCTTCTGTACTGACGCACATCTCCTTAAAAGTGTTCATGCTATACAAGCAGTGGTTACTTTATATGTCATGAATTATGACATCTTAAATGATGGTACTTAGCAAGTTTTCATAAATTATATTGTTTTAAAAGGGTGACAATCAGAAGGTCAAAGTGGGTTCTGTCGAACCCACTTCAGTCGACGTCTGGAGGCTCAACAGCAACAATGTCGAACCCGACATTATCGAAGTACGAATCTCACCCCCATCTCGATTCATGTTAAAGCCCATTCCGAGGTTTATGGCGAGTCATATTTCGACAATGTCGGTTTCGCGGAAGTGGGTCAATGATCCCATCATTCGATGGGGTCAGGTTCGGCCTTCTGATGGTAAACCGTTTTAAAATACTGTTAAAGTTATGAACTTTGTGTTCTCATAATTATAAACAAACATCTTTTGTGTGTCTACTGTTGTGAGAAAATCATTCTAAGTCGCATAACTTATAAGTAAGGGCATGGCATCCAGATACAAGGAGGTCATTGTTTCACTTCACTGCATTCAGCTCACATCAAGAAAATTATTGTGTACAGCAAACCTTTTGACATGTACCTAACCAGGCACTTGCAATAGTTTGAGATCACAGAGATTCCTCACAAAAAGAATACAGAGAGTTAACAGTAAATAATACGTGAACCATCTCAACCTTCTAGTTCCACATGGCTATCTGTGCGTAGCCTGCAAGGCATCCTCTGATCCCACACTGATCTTTTGCAGATCTGCAAAACAGATAGCATCAGAAGTACCTGTTCTGAGGACGTAAACCTTGTCTGCAGCATAAACAAGACATGTTGGACGGGACCGGTCTATGTCTGAAAGATAACCCCAATCTCTTGAATAGACTTTCCATCCATGTAAAGCAAAGCTCATCCCTAACCCTGTTCAGATGTGCAGATGTAATCCTAGTTTGTCACCTGTGTCCCTAATAGACAGGGGCAGCCTGTGTATGCTTGATGTATACAAACCTGTGTCGTCACCATAAAATTCCTTGGGATATTGACACATGCCAATGATATTTTGGTAAGTGCGAGTTAGGCTTGGCTAGGCTTAAAACAGCTGTTTGGTGGATAGCCTAGTAACCTATGTGAATAAATCAGACTGAGCCTGTGGCAAAGGGGGGAATAAAGCCTTGACTAAGGTCCAGGTGACCCAGGCATGACTACAGGCTTGGTCGCTTGAGTGCATTGGGAAGGAGGATGGACAGAAACATAACTGGGGGAGATGTGGCCTGTTGACCGATGCTAGGTTTGCCTAGCCTCTGATGGGTGCTAACCTTCAAAGCAAGTGTGCAGAGTTGCATATTTTCAGGTGGAAGGCATTGCAAGCCACCATGGTGATGTGGTTTGCACACTACTCTAACCAGAGGGTGGGATAGACTGTCCCAAAAAAGATGCTGTCATTGCTGGGATGCCAACAAGAGCACAAAGCACACTCGTGGCTACTTGAGTGAGGGCGTCCCTCAAATAGCTGTTGCCTGAGCTCCATTTGGACAAGAGGAATGAATGGGTGCTGTTTGATCGAGAGGAGGCTTGGTGGTCAACAGATACAAGAATAAAAAAGGGTATGCTTCTTCAGAATTTTAAATGGTACATGAAGTAGTAGCATTTTTTTATAATCATAATATGACTTTTCACATCATACCATGCTGTATTTTGTAAGCGAGTTTACTGTATTATTAAATTTGCGGAAACCTTGCTTATTTTTAAATAACTACAGGAGGATGGCTATCTTAATCTTGCGTAATATGTATAAAGTACCAGCAGCATTGTTATCCAACAAGATATGACCTTTCACAGTGATGCCATGTTGCACTTGATTTTTTTTTGAAATATTAACTAAACATGAAGATGTATGCATTTTCATGACTAAGCATAGCAGGAATTGGTATTTTATAAACTAGAAGTACTGCATATTCAGTGCCAGAAAATGTTTTGTTCTGCATGATTTCAGCTTTCACATTGCAATTAAAATATGTTTTCCTTGGTTCTATATCTAACATGTGAAAATATAGAGGGATAAATAGTGTCTCCTAGCTGAACTGTTAGTCTGATCACAACAGACGAGAAGGGATCCAAATAGTAAGATAATTAGTAGATCAGCTGGATGTCATTGTCGACTTGGATGTTATTTGCACTTTGTTAGAATTAATGATTTTGGTGAAGAGGTATTTCAGAACTTAAAAAGCATCGCCATTGGTGTGTTAATGGTCCCTTAGTATGCTAGTTTATTTATGGCAGCATGACAGAATAGCCAGTTTTTGCCTCAGACTTCAAACATAAAATTTCCCTCTCAGGTTAGTAATTATATGTTTGTGTGGAATTCTGCTGAATCTGAAGTAGAGGTCTTTGTTAAATAACCACAGTGATTCTTGTGCATTTTTGAAGTTTGAATCAAAAAGGAGTGTTTTTTTACTCGCAGTAAGACTGTGTCCGGTTCGATTCTCGGCTAGAGCGTCTTCTGTGTGGATGGGCTTACCTTCGTTGAAGGTTGTGCGTCAGGGCTGGTAACTCGGCATGTAAAAATCAACTACCAATCATAAGCGGACCGGAGTTCCGCTGTGGCGACCCCTAACCAGGAAAAGCCGAAGAAAAACAACAACAAGTGTACTAAAATGGCAAAGTTAATAGACTTTTGACTAAGATATTTCATAAGAAAGTCGGACATTTCAAATATCTTCCAGCATGTACTCCTTGCATACGAAGAAGGGCGTAGTGAAAGGGTCAATATGTTGGGTGTTAAAGTTAATCTCTGAAAACAAATATTTACAGGAGAAGATATATGAAGCAGATTAACTTTTTTTTTCTTTTTTTTTTTTTTACTATCTGGGTTATCAGCAGAGATATTCAGTTTATTCATTGTTAACATAAATTGTATTAGTGTCATTAAGTAACAAAAACAATTTGTTAGAGTAATTTGCACAACCTTTACAAAGGGTAATGAGGTGAAGGATGTAATTCAGAAAAATTGAAAATTGGAGTGTTTTCAGAGGAAATAAAATCATATGCACAAAGTTGTGCCCCACCCCTTTTTTTGTTAACTAAAGGTCAGTGAATTTGCAACAAAAATTTGAAAGGTGGTTTGGAATAAAGGGAGCTTGCATGCAGTAGAGATTATGGTCCATTCCCCTGTTTTGATTGTCGCCAATGTAAATATATTGGTTTCAGGTCCCAATGTTGTGAATAGCTTTATTGACAGAATGGTCAGTGCATCAGCAAGATGCACTTATGAGACAAAGCAACTTGTTTATCTTACTGTTGCTTTTGTTTTTACATAGGGAAGACAATCAGATCCATAAAAGAAAGGATTGCTGAACTTAAGGATGTGCAAACTTGAAATATTTGAGGTGACTTATGTAAGTGAAGCATAATGTGAAATTTTAAAAGGTGTACTTTTTTTGTTTGTTTTTGTTTGAACACTAATTGAGTGACATAGTAAAAATTGGTGATGTGAATATGATGCTAGAGCAGACTGAGTTATGTTGGTAGATTAATTTTATTGCTTTCATTTTTCTAGATTAGAAGGAAAACAGTATCATTGGTTGGAATTCAGAAAACATAGCTGCATTGCTGTAAGTGATTTTACTTAAGCACCTGCTCCATGTAGAGTGTGTGCAGCACACATGCCACAGCTGATCAGCAGTGCAGGCTGCTGTATATGTTAATGGCTGTGTAATAAGATGGTAATGAACAGCAATATTAAAATGAGCTGGGCCTTCTATACTTTTTGTTGTGTCTTTCAGCTTTTCCCGGTTAGGGGTCGCCACAGTGGAACTCCGGTCCTCTAATGATTGGCAGTAGATTTTTACGTGCCAAGTTGCCAGCCGTGATGCACAACCTTCATCGAAGGTACGCCCATTCACGCATGTCTCCACACAGAAGACGCTCTAGCTGAGAATCGAACAGGACAGCGTCTTACTGTGAGGTGACAATGCTACCGCAGCACCAAATTAAAAATGCCAGTGCGATTCATAAACATGTAAATGCCACAAAGCAGAGCTGCAACACTCATGGTGTAATGAACACTGTTAATGTCCATGCTCATGAAAAGGAATTGCAAAAAAAATGTAAGAGGTTGCACCTGCTCTGATGTGAATCTGCAAGAATCTCTTTTTGCTGCCAATGGTCACAGTGGTACTTGTTTTTACCCTCTGGGGGGTGTTGTGTTATCACACTGTGTTTAATATATACTGCATCACACTGACATTGTGGACCTGCATCTTGTGGATAGGGCCACCATGCAAGACACTGTGGACATGTATTGGCCTCATCTGTAGTCCTGTGAGAGTAGTGGCTTACAGCTATCCTAGTGGATGCCAGTGTATGTGTGTCATTATGTGCACTAGCTGTAGGGACTTTTCTCTGTCCTTCTGGTGACACAGTAGGGTGTCTCAGGCATCTGATTTAAGAACACCCCATTAATTTATCAATGCTATGCTTTGGCATGTGAGGAGCAAATATGGTTCCCACATACAACAAAGGTGAAGGAACACTTTGCAGGAATTCTATGATATAGCCTGTTTCCAGGTACTGGTGGTAATGGACAGTACTTGCTGTGTCAGTGGCCGTCAAAGGTGGATCTAGTAGTCACACTCCCTATGTTCAACACACGCGCACACTGTACTGCCTGTCTGTACCAGCTTATACCCACCGTCACCATAGGAGCTTACAGATCCTCCATTGTCTGGCATTGGCAGTTCATCAGTGGTGGTACTAGATAGAAAATCACCTGTGAGCACAGCAAAGCCACAGTATCCTGTGTAAGTGTACAGCCCATCACCAGAAGCATACATCAGAATTAGATGTAGAAGTAGTAGTGCTTGAAAACTAAAGAGTTAAATATTGTACCTTGTGTAGATGGTCGTGTAGGTAGAATCTCTGATGTTTTTGTAAAAGCCAAGGTAGACCGCGTTAACAACTTAGCCATTGAGTAATGGATCAACAGAAACTGTGTTGCTGTTACAGATGAAGAGCACTACATAACTGGAGCATCTCTGGTGGATGGTCCTCCAGCAGCACACTGTGGGAACATGTGGAGGTGTTACTGTCTCTGACATTGGTCAGAAATGCCTCCATCTTCATCAGAGGTGGCTTGACTGAAAGCCTAACACCTGTCAACCTACCTTCCCATACCAAGCAGGCAGTTATTTTTTTTTCTGCAGCACAAGTAATGTCTGTGGCCCTGGAGTGAACCAAATCATAAGTATGGTCCTGGCATTAGCATTAATATCTGGCGCAAGATCTTTCCAGGCATGTCTCGGTTGGCCTGGTCAACAGCATCCTGCCTAAAGAGCCATTGGTTATAGAGATGAAGGACCTGGAGCAGCATCTCATGCTCTGCCTCAGAGAACTTTATCTTATTGGTAGCTGTTTCAGCAGAATCACCAGTGATTTTTCTGATTTCTAACCTTCTTGGGTATTGCTGGGTATGCATGGAAAACATCGGTGTTAGTATGATGATCCTGAAGGGGCCATGAAACTCCCTTATAACACTGTTATTTCCCTTGTCTATATACAGTACTGCTAGTGTGTCTGCAGCCATATTTGTCTATCCAGATAGTATACTTAATATCAGCACATAATAACATTATTAAACATATGTCCCCAACACTACAACAGTTTTAACATTCCCACTTCCCGGGATAATATGACTGTTTCATCTCATTATTAAAAAGAGCTTTGCACATGTGGTGGATGTATAAGCTATAGAACAGGCAAATATTTTTTTACACAAAGGGATAGCACAAGACTGGCCTGCATATGTTTTCATGTTGTTTGAGTACTTGCTGATGGATGTGTTTCCCATTAGGCTTAACAGTCTGTCAACACAACTGTTGCCTTACCCTTGTAGTACCCTTCACACTCCACCTGTTCAGTAACCCATAATAGCAATGTCAAACCTGGTTTGTTACATAGTTGGCTAACACAGCAGCTAACAGTGCCTGTAGTTTAAAAAGTAGCACTATCTTGCAGAAGCTGGAATCAAGCACCTCTGCACAGTCAGTGCAGGATTCACTTGCTGCAGGTTTAGATGTTGCTGCTTTACAAATGTTTTCATAGCTGTATGAGGCTCATTGCCTTTACCCTTGCTTATACCACACAAATTCAGGTGCGTGGATGTGTTGATTATGCAGATGAGAACTCAACTGTTTACTGCTATTGAATCTCTCAGTTTCTGCTTTGCACTGAATTCTGCATAATGTTGTGAACCTGCCTACACAACTATGGGCATGCACAATTCACCCCATGATGTAATTCCACATCTGACATAATGGAAATGGCGTATAATGCATGCTTTATTTATTTTGTGTCTGTATATATGTGTGTGTGTGTGTGTGTGTGTGTGTATATATATATATATATATATATATATATATATATATATATATATATATGTGTGTATATATATATATATATATATATATGTGTGTGTGTGTATACACATATACACACACACATACACATATATATATATATATATATTAATATAAAATATATGTGTAACACACACAAGGTTGCCATGTCTGTTCAAACATTATAATACAGTACATATAGCGGGCTGTTGCATGCCAGTTGGCACACCTGAATTCTTGTGTGGGCACAAGGTATCTGCTGTTTTTCTGTGCAGTTTGTCAGCAAATTGACATTTCCCCATATGGAGAAGGCAATGCACCTTTGAAGGCACAGAGGTGGTGTGTGTATAGAAGTCGAAACTCTTCCTCCACACTGATAACAGCTACCGACTACTTGAAGAGGAGTATGAAGATCCCCATCACCATACTGATGCCTGGAGTGCTCTAGCACATGCCGTGATAAATGCAATGGGTATCCTGCACACAGGTAAACAGTGTTGCAGCCATTACAGAGAAATGTGGAGACACTATCCCCCTCTCCTTGTTAGCTGGTAGGATGAGGTTAAAGCTATAGCACCCAAATGTACAGTAGGTAACCCTTGTCTTACCTACACATACCAACTGCCATTGTGTGCCATCCACATATCTTACACTCTTACTTAGATTTTGGCACATCTCTACTAAGTTCCATAGTTCAAAGGCAGCAGTATGACTGTTAGATAACATTGTGTGTATCCATGCTTTGCTTGTAATTTTACAAGTAGCTCAACATCTTAATTAAGGCTTTGTATTTTGGATTGCATGTGCTATGACAGCTAAGGGTTTGATCCCCCCTTTGTCTATTGTGCTGTTATTGATATTTGTGTGGGCATATTTTGTACCTTTGATTAAAATACTTGCAACAATAAAAGGTAAAATCACAAGAGAACTGCCTTTTTTTTTTCATTGTATGTGTACATTTTTCTCAGACACCTGTTTCTCAGTATGTGTTAATGCCATTTCTGTGTATTTGACCCTAGGTTTCATTTGAATTGTATAAGTAGCTGCACATTAAGGCTTTATCTTTTGGGTTGCATGCGACAGTGGCTGTGGGTTCACTTCCCATCCTCAGTTATCTATAGTGCTGTCATTACTAATTTGTGATGGCTGTTTATTGTACTTCTGAGCAAAATACCTAAAATGTTATAAAGGACAGTGCATATCAGCTGCATTTTTTCATTGTACGTATATGTTTATTTCTCTCGCCCACCCATTTTCTCAATCTACTTTGATGGCATTACTGTGTGCTTGACTGCAGACGTCAGCTAAATTGTACATATAGCCTTTCAGACTCATGCAATGATTCTTGTGGGTTTGACACACTTCAGTTGCATATCATGCTATCATTGGACATTTAGTGTGGGTGTTTCTTGGTCTTTTGCATATAGTATTGAACATTATCATAGCAAATTTAACTCTTTCACTTTGGTGCAGCTCTGGACTGCTCACTTCCACTATAGGAACGACAGTGCAGCCTGAGGTCTTTTTCAGATAATCCATTTGTAATGCCATACAGAAAACACATTTTCATAGCTCTTTAACCATAAGAGCTAGACTAAAAATGTTAATGCAAAAGTTATTCAGTAGACACGGATCTATCCAACATTGTAAATGTTGATAGCGTCATCTAAGTCATTATTAAATATTTGCCAAGGAGTGCTGATGTTATGCATATTTTTTACCTTTTTGGTAAAACAAATCACAATGTCTTGGTGAATGTTCCATGTAGACCTATGCCATTTGTAAGAAATTTATTTTTGTGAATGTCAGCTTTAAAATGAAACTTTAACCATTACTGCGTGATTCTCCATTACTGATATATTCTCAGAAATATAATTAATATTATAATTCTAATCTGAAAATTAAACAAAACGCAGTGTCTTATCACCTGTAACAGAGACTACATATCAGTGTACAAGTTGTGTGGCTCAATGTCAGCTTCAAAATGGTACATCACATATGTCTTCACCATACTCCCTTGTAAAGATGTGGGCATAATAATGAGAAGTATCCTAATTTCCATAATGCGACAAGCAAGACGAGTATTTGATTTCTGTCCTTGTCATAGATGAGAATTAATTTTTTTGCAGAAATTGATGTACATTACCCCTGACCTTGCCTTACTTCCTTGCACACACACAATTTTCATAACCTGAGTCCTAAACAAACTGTGATATCTGTACATGTGCACAGCATACAGATGCATTTCTTTTACCATTTTGTAAGTACTAATGCTGTCTTCAAAATGAGGTTTTAGCCTATTGACATGTTCCCTAGCAAAGTTATTTACCAAAGTACAAAAATATATCATAATTTTCATAACCTAGGCCATAAACAAACTGATATTTGTACAGCTGCATGGCACATGGATACAGTTCTTTTACCATCTTGTAAGTACTGATACTGTCTTCAAAAACTAGGTCGTATTCAGCATGTTGACATGTTCCCTCCCACAGTTATTCACCAAAATATGAAAAATGTCATAATTTTCATAACCTGAGTCATACACAACTGTTATATGTGTACAGCATACAAATACAGTTCTTTTACCATCTTAAAATGAGGTTTTACTTGGCATGTTGACAAGTTCCCTAGCATATTTTTACAAATTAAGAAAATTATAAAATTTAAAAGAGTTTTACTTACCATAGTGTCCTGCTTGGTAATTGTTGTTTTCCATCTTTTGTCACTCAGTGCATGTTGCTAGGATATCATGCATTGCAGCCATCATGCTATTGTACGGATCAGTGCCATCTTCATTTAAATTAACTCCATCACTTCTGAAAAGGTGAACAGTTCTCAACAGTGATGCTGTTATGGCTGATTGTTAATCCACCGACCCTGTGAATCAAGCCATGCATGAACCCATTCTGTAATCGTCTGCTCTTATACGCTGCCCGTTGGCTGTTTGCATTTCTCCATTTCTGGCAAGGAATTATGTCAGACCACAAAAAATAATGTGGTCACCACGACTGCATGTGTTCAAAAATTACCTTGATTTAAAACCTCAGCTCTCCAAGTAGGTGAGTGATGACATCGTTCCCTCCAATGTGCAACACATGAATGTTGGGCTCAGGGTAGTTGGAACACTTCTCTTCCAGCAACTGTTGGTGTCCACTCCATTGCATGTCTCCTCTTGCGATCCAGTGTACCTTCACGGTAGATGTGGGGAAGCTCAAGTTGTAGTGTTTCTCACTTCTGGAGGCAAGGCTGGCAGCCCAGTGAATGTAGGAATGGCCACACACCCACAGTCTCACACATCATTCCCCTGCTCTTGAAGCCATTCACTGTCACAAGGTAGAAGCACCTGCACAGGGAAGAAATGCAAACTGGTTACTGGTGATGTTAGAGAGATTTATTTGATTATGAAATATATCTATATATAATATGCATTACCTTGTTTGCCACTTCAAATCCTCACTCCTATACACATTGGCATTATTCTTTTGATAAGGTTCATTGTTTGCAGTAATGATGCAGAAGTACAAATCTACCAACCAGGAAAACAATTGACACACACTATCACTATATACTTCATAAATGGATACTGGCAAGGGTCTACAGAAAGGGCACGTGTAAAAAGAAAAAGTAGGGAAGGACCACCGTGCCACTAATGAACCCAGGACAGGCATGGGGCTTCAATGGCACTCAGAGACATCTGAAGTGCCCCATACCTGTGCTGTCTCCCCACTCAGACTCTTGATACCGGCACTGTCTCATGACTTCCTTCAGTGTCAGCAGTCTGCCTTACCTCTGCTTTTTCCATTTCCATGTGTTCTTTCAGCAAAGGACATAAGGAATCAAAGGGGGGACTAGTCAAATTTATCCAGTCCTGACCTAAAGACATTTTCTTTAATTGAAGGGAGGTAGAGTGACAGGAGAGCTACACAAAGAGTTCATGAAAAAGAAGACTGCTTACCTAGACTTTTTCTTTTTTGCATGTGTCCTTTCAGGAACAGAAAGAAGGCATCACTGTGGCATCCCTGAAACCATGCTTATCCAGGAAAGCAGCACAATGGGACTGAGCTGAAGAGTCTCCAAGTTACCCACTGCCATCCTGGATGATCCTAAGATTCATGGTGTTTAGGTATGACAACATAATTTTATTTCTGTCATACATTGTATACTGTACATTTTCTGCTGTCAGCAATCAACAAGACCTTTATGGACTTGGTACTTGCTGAAGCATTCCACACACAGGTTGATCTTGCAAGTCAGGCATCCCCATGATGGTTCAACACGTTTACCCTTGCTGGCACAGTTTTTCCATCTTGATTTCCACCATTTCACTAGAAAGTTTGAGCCAACTCATATCAGCTCACAGGCTCTGGGACAGTAATCTCAATGCATAATTTCCTCCTCTTGTAAAAGGCAAGGAGGTCCATGCCTAGGTTCCTTCAAAACTGTAACTGTGTTGCTGGAATTATGCATCCAGACCATGACACTTGCTGGTGATGATTACTTTCACGAAATGCAATGTAAGCATTCACTATGGCCATATTCTGTAAGAACCCGAACAAGTACAGCCACCATTTGTGGGCCTTTCTTGCAGTTGGATACTGTCTCCTGAGCTGATCAGCTTGGTCCATTCCATTCATGTAAGTGTTGTACATGTTTACATCTGGTGGACATGACCCCAATGCCTTTGTTCCATCATGCTTTCTTCTGCGTGTGCTGGAGACTGGCAAGGTTGGGTTACTATTAGTTGATAGTAGAAATACTGGGTTGCTATCCTTCCATTCAGTAGCCAGCAGCGGGACACTCTGTAACGGCTTGTAGTACCCTCGAGGTGCTTTAACCATGGCCTGTCTGTTGAAAATTAGAGGACATCCTGACCTGTTGGTGTGCATGATTCCACAGCAGTATATACCATCTTGCAGCAGTTGCTGTGCCAGAAGGAGAAAGGTAAAGAAGTTATCAAAGTAAATGTGATGCTTCTTGCCAATTAGTCCCCTAATTAAGTCAACCACAACTCTGTATTCTGCTCTGCCTTTCCAGTGTATACCTGGAATTAATGTATATACCCATTGTGAGAGTCTGCCAGCACCCATACCTTAATGCCTTACCTCTCTGGCTTACCAGGCATAAACTGTCATCTAAACGTCAAACATCCACGGAAGCCACCAATGGCTTTGTCTACCACCACCTCATGATGCATATTGTACTGTTTCTTGCATGCGTGAAGTACTGCATCCATTACTGGGCAAGCATGGTGCATCTTGTCATGAACCACAGAGCCTTGTGGTAGGCTCAGGTGGTTGTCATTGCAGTGGAAATATTGCTGAATTTTTTTTCAAACCTCTCTCAGGTCATGTACTCAGCTATTGGGAAGTGACCGTATACATGGTGTGTCTCCCAGTACTACCTGTATTCTGGAACATGTACAATAGACGTGTACTCTAACACCAAGAAATGTATGTATGTCTGTAGAACAAACAGGACTCCACCGCTTGTCAACCTTGCCTGCTGTGATCTGCCTCTGCACA
The DNA here is from genome assembly GCF_019279795.1 of Protopterus annectens. NCBI lineage: Eukaryota > Metazoa > Chordata > Ceratodontiformes > Protopteridae > Protopterus > Protopterus annectens. The sequence continues at coordinate 692,308,676 of NC_056747.1, read as the reverse complement.
GCATAGCGATTAATTTCATTGGCAGTGAGGAAGTACAGCTTCTCTGGGAGCATCAAATTCATGAAGTCCATCTCTTTGCTGAGTCCAGGTTGGTTACAGGGCCCACTGGACAAGCAAAGTCATCAAAGTGTACTGCATTGAGGTATTTTCCCACGTGATCTTACGTGGTGAGCATGTTCAACATACGTTAGTGGGTAGGCTGGCACACTTTGGAATGGAAAATCATGGTTCATAGATGATGCTACGATCATTGTCAGTACCAACTGTATTACATGTACTTGTGAGTGAAGTACTAACATACATTCCATGTTGAGGCACCATCATATCCTTGTTTGACAAGGAGCTACTTCCTACTCAGATCAAGTGGATTTTCTTCATCCCAATCCACACATGGTGGACTACTCTCAATCTCATGTACAGTAGGAGGCACATCCTTGGCAGCACTTGAAACTGTGGAGGATTTTATAGGGCTGTCAGTGATGCCATGCCCATTCTGGAACACAGACGGAGGCAATTCATCCTCTGTGTCAAAGTTAGATTGCACTTGATGACCACTGGTGTGTGTGCCAACATTCTTTTTTTTTTTTTTTTTAAGTAAACATCGTTATTAAATTATCACGTATGACATAGGCAGTCTTACATTTTTATAAATGAAAAACAAACAACATTGACACCACTTCAGTTGCAAACATTATGCATCACAAACACCATTGAAACAACTGTAGTTGCAAACATTACTGTCAGTTAAGCATTATGTGGCTCATTCAAATCCTGCCTCTTAAACCTCATCCCTTCCCTGCATGTATTGTTCCCACAAATCCCATTCCTTTCCTATGTAGTTTGCTCCTTCCCTTTTCTAAAGATTCCAATTCCAGTTATTTTTATCTCTGCTACTATATTCACTACTTCTAGTAAATTTGGTCTAGACTTTGATTTCCATTTTCTAGTAATTGCTTTTTTGGTAGCCACCATAATTAGACTCAACAAGGCTTTACTGTGTCTAGACAATTCTGATTCTGTAACAGCTAAAAAAAACATCATCTTTCCAGTCAATCCAGTCCACTCACCCAGCATCTCAGACAGAGCGGACAACAGGGAATCCCTAAAGTCTGCCAGCTCATCACACTCTTAAAAAATATGTTCCCAGCCACCTCTTTCTTGCCCGTCACACCACCAACATTTGCTATCCGCTTGAGGAAAAATTCTTTAGAGTCAACTTGGGGTATAAAAATACCTATGGAAACACTTCCAGGCAAAGATCCTAAATCTTCTAGACTTTGTTGCATATTTGGAAGATATACATATATTCCCCCATTTTTTCTTTATGAATTGCTTATCCAGTCTCTCTTCCTAATCCTTTCTAAGCTCCTGTGAGTGATTTTTATAATTATCATGCAATATTTTGCATGCTTTACTAATTATTCCCTTTTTAATGGGAGCTTCCGTCCTAGATTCTATTAAAAAACTATCAGTGCTGGTCTTTCATTTATGAGCCCCCCCCACCAAGGATTGATATACAGTACAGGGAATGTCTAACCTGCAATCCAAATAAATTCTTGGCCTCTTCCCATTCTATTACCTTTCCCTTTCTAGATATTTGCTCCCAATACCTTGGTTCTTTTGCCAGTTTTCTCCAATAAATTCCAGCTCCCTCTTGCCTGTTGTCTGTATCCCTAACCATAGTCATCCCTTTCGGCAGAATCTCTTTCCTCCACTCTCGTGCTGGTTTATGATGTTTGTGTTTCATTGTTGCAGTCATCATATTTGGGTTATCTGCTTACAGGTAGCCCTCAGCCGGCCTGAATACCAGAGTCTTGGATCCCTGCATTGGATGCTGTCTCTTCTTCCATGATGTCAGGTCGTCAGGGGTATAAAACATGCATCCGAAGTCATTACATCAGTCTTTCTTGCTGTGCGGTGCCCGAAGCAGAAGCAGTTCACAAGTGCCGGTCGGCCGACTCCTGAAATTTTCGTTTTCGAGTTTCAGAACCGAAGTCTAAAGAAAAGCTAAGTACCTCATTGGGGATCCTTTTGCTTGCTCCAACTGATGCCAGTAAAAGTTAACAATTGTCTTACCAGTGGAAAGCAAATATCTCATAAAGATTTTCATTCGTACTGCATTCCTTGCTTAGGCCCAGACCACGACGTCCCCCGCTGTCGGTTTTGTGCCTTGTTCAACCCCCTGAAGTATTCGTCGTCGGGCTATATTTGCAGCAAATTATTTTGGTACTCGGTATCCATACTCCGAAATGGCTTCGGTAAGCCATCCTACTACTGATATTCCGAAAAAATGTAAGGATAAAGACAGAGACAGACCGCATAGGTCCAAAACTGCCAACGATGCTTCCATTAAGCTAGTCGCCAGTCCGCCGGTACTCAGTGAGGCGCTTTTGCCGCCCCTGATACCCGCTACTTCAGATTTGCAGGTCTCTACTGAGACCCATTCGGAGTCCGGTATGCCGTGAGATGCTTCTTTGACTATGGAACCTGCGGATGTCTCTACCTTGGATGGGTCCAGAGCCACTGTGCAGGCACCGGCTTCTGAGGGTGTACTCAGGCCTACAGACTTGCATTTTAAACGGCTGCCATTTTCTTCATCTAGGCCTAAAACTCGCACCACGCCTAGGAAAGCGATGTCCAAACCGCATGCTCAGGCCCATATGCCTAAAAACAAATCCTTAAAATGGCTGAAGACCTTATTACCTTAATTAGGGGAAGCCAGCCTTCCCCCCTCTAAGAGACCTAGAACTGATTTTCCTTTTGATTCTTCTGATCAGGAATCTGATATTTCTGTTTCTTCTGATTACCAGGATTTGCCCTTATCTACCTATGAGGATTCTGATGAAGAGGATTCCATTCCCTCTGCTTCCCCTCCAGAAGATTTTTCTTTTGGTGAAAAGTTGCACACTCTTAGGGGGCATTTCCGCTGGGAAAGCAAGGATTACTCTGACTCCAAAAAGAGGCTTAGAGAATTTTTACTCCTTCCTCAACACAGGCCTTTAGCTATACCTCCTGTTCTGGACATTGTAGATGATGCTTTCTTGGAATCTAGCCTGTCCCCAGACACTTTACCTCTAGCTCCCAGAAAACCTGACAGGTATTAGAGTACCTGACTCTCACAAGTTCCTCTTCAAGAATCCTACTACAGATCCAAAGACTATTTCCCAAGGACCAAAGGGCATTAAGGCTACTGCTGCCAAAAATCCTACCCCTTCTGATAGAAATTCTAGAACTTTGGACAGATGGGGTAAGAAAATATACACTTCTGCTACTTTAGCCATTAGGGCTTTCAATTGCCAGTTACATATGTTAAAGTACTAGCAGCATATTATGGGACTACTTAAACAGAAAATTATGTTGATTCCTGACTGTGCTGAACACAAAGAATTACAGGATTTAATGCATTCTGCAGAACAAGTTGGTAAACATACTTTGCAATGTGGTTTTGACTCTTTAGAAGCATCTTGCAGGGCTGCTGTCACTGGGTCTGTACTTAGAAGGCATGTTTGTCTTAAGGAGCAAAACTTGCCAGATCATGTTAAAGCTAAATTACTGGATGCTCCCTTAAACCAAGACCGCCTGTTTGGCAACAAAGCAGAAGTCGTCCTCAAAAAGATGGAGGAAAAAGCTAAATCTATGCAAACTGTTAAAGATTTCCTGCAAGTGCAGCCTCCCAGATTTAGTAGACATTGGCCTTCAAAGAATTCATCCTTTCCAGTCTCTTCCAGGCCTTCTCAGTCCAAACCCAGGAAAAGCAGACCACCTAGGTTACAGTATCAGGGTAAGCACAGGCCTAAGCAGTGGGGGGCTCCCACTTCCAAAGCAGGGAGTAGTAAGACAAGCACTCAGGTCACTCCAAAGCAAGTACAAATATGACTCCGTCGTTGTCCATGCTGGTGTGAATGACCTGAGACATACCTCCCTGGACTACATGAAAAGAGACATAGAGGAGCTCTCTGATCGTGTAGCCCAGGCCAGTATGACCCTGACCTTGAGTAGCATCTTGCCCTCACCAAGAATGATGCCACAGTATAAAGACAAAATGATTAATTTTAACAATTGGCTAAAGTATTGGTGTCATTCAAAGGGGATTCAGTGTCTGTCAGCCTGGAATGACATGCTCGACAAGCAACGTTGCTTCGCTAGGGACGGCTTGCACCTGTCACCCCTGGACTTTTGAATACTGGCTAAGGCTCTTGCCACCCCCATAGTGCCGTTTTTAGGCAAGGCTCAAAAGACAAACCCACCTCCATAGACAACACAAGGAGAAAAAAACTAAGGTTAGTGCTACTCAACGCCAGAAGTCTAAACCTCAAGATGCATGCACTCGAGGCTCTCCTCAGTATGGAGAATATCGATATCTGTGCAGTAACACAAACCTGGTTCAAGGCTCCCGAGAGCACCCCAGCACTACCAGGTTATAACTCATACCATGCTTTTCGGCCCAAAACTCGGACTGAAACACAAAAGGAGGGGGAGTATCCATATTCATCAAAGATACCCACACCTCCAGGTTAGTGGCACTGCATGAAGCATCGGAGACTATCCATGTGCAACTAACAGTGGGCAAAACTGCCTTTCAGTTTGTAGCCTGATACAGATTACCCTCACAATCTCAGGAACCCCACTCAGCTTTCCTGAGAACATTGGAGAATATGAAGGTCTGTCCAAACACCATAATATTGGGTGACTTCAACTACCCAAACATTGATTGGGAAAACTACTCAAGCTCCAACACCCTTGCCCAACGGTTCCTAGAATTTATAAACTCAAAAGCTATGAAACAACTGGTCACCACTCCCACACAAGGGGACAACATATTGCACCTGGTCATCACCAACATGGGGACTCTGTTCCACACCAGAGGTAAACCCTTCATTGGTAAGATCAGACCATAAACTAATCTCACTGGACATCCATATCCCGTCCCCACCCTCAGCCAAGGAAACCACTGTGAAAAATTTCTCAAAAGCAAACTTCACACTTCTCAAAACCAAGGTGGAATCCTTCAAAGCCCCCGGGCCAGTGGAAAATACTGCCCAAACCGCAGAATCCTTTACAAACGCATTCTATGAGCACCTACAGGAATGCATGGATTGTGCTAACCCAAATAAAACCAAGACTCACTCCTCCAAAAGCAGGAGACCTGTCTGGTGGACCCTGGCCATAAATAAGCTATACAACAGAAGGAGGAAGCTACTACATGATAGAGCAAAATCCCAAAAAGGGAAGGCATCTCTGATCAGTACTAGCAAGAAACTACGATTCCTCATAAAATCATCAAAGGCCAGCTTCGAAAGAAAAATTGCCCAAGACGCTAAAGATAATCACAAGGCCTTCTTTAGTTATGTCAGGAATCTGGGTGGCAACTCCCAGATATGCTCTGAGTTAGTGCAAAATGGCAAAAAATACACTGAACCCACAGACATTGCCAACATCCTGGCAGACAGGTTCAGTGCAGACTTCTCCCTCCCTTCCCCCCCAAAAGAGCAAATGTCTTTCCCAACATAATGTAGCCTCCCAGACATCACAGATACACAGGTGAAAGCTGCCCTCTCCAAAGCAAAAAACACAGCATCAGTGGGACCGGTCGGTGTCCCGGGCTGCGTCTTACACAAGCTCCAAGAAGAACTGAACCCTCACATAAAGTCACTGTTCAAACTCAGCCTTACTACAGGATATGTACCCAAAGAATGGCGTACATTAACAGTGGTCCCGCTCCACAAAGGTGGTGCCACAACGGACCCCGGGAACTATCGCCCTATAAGCCTGACTAGTCTGGTCTGCAAAGGTGTGGAGCATATCATCATGGAACTCATAAACAAAGACATTGGGAACCTCCAGACACTGGACTATACCCAATTCGGCTTTGTTAAGGGCAGATCTTGCCTCTTAAACCTAGTTGACTTCTTTGAAACAGTTACCAAGGCCATAGAGGAGGGGAAGGTAGTCCACACAGCCTACCTGGACCTCGCAAAAGCCTTTCGTCACAATACCCCACTCAGGCATCATAAATAAGCTTACCAGCTTAAATATCAACCCCTATGTCACAAGATGGTTTGCAAACTGGCTCAGGGATAGAACCCACATGGTCAGAATTGCAGGTGCAATGTCAGACTCTAAACCAGTTACAAGTGGCATCCCACAAGGCTCAGTCCTGGGACCTCTCTTGTTCGGTATGTACTTCTCTGAGGTACAGGCTAACACAGGAGGACTATGGCTGACCAAGTTCACAGATGAGTGCAAACTGGGAGCCATAATCGACTTTCCAGCTGATACAAGCATCCTCCAAAAGGGTCTCACAGAGACGGATACCTGATGCCAGAGCCACGGCCGCAAGCTAAATGCCAAAAAGTGCAGTCATCTCCTTTAGGAAAAACAAAGTGCCCACAAATTACCACATAGGTGGTAATCCATTAAGTACAGAAGAAGTAATTAGGGATTTGGGGACCCAAGTAGATAGTAATCTCTCCTTTGACAATCACGTTGCCAAAGTGGTTAGAAAGACATTCTATATAGCCCACCTTATCACGAAAGGGTTCACATCTAGATCAAGAGAGGTCATTGTGCCCCTCTACTCATCAGGCCCATAACTGAATACAATGCCCCATTTGGGATGTACCTATCTTGACACCTGCAGCAACTGGAGAGACCCCAAAAGTACCTCACCAAGAGGATCACGGGCCTCAAACAGATGGCCCTATGCAGTTCGACTAAAGAAACTCCAGCTCTACTCAGTTGCTTACCGCCTACTCAGAGGCGATCAATGCCCGACGTACAAAACCATGTCTAACCCAGAATTAATGGACATGCTCCACCTCAGGAAATTCAAATCCCTTAGAGCTACACGTTCCAGGGACTTAAACCTCAGCACAGCAATAAACAGGACATGCTGGATGGACAGATTCATATCCCAGAGGCTCCCCTCACTCTGGAACAGAATCCCAATTCATGTTAGGTAGAGCCCCTCACTGACCCTGTTCAAGAGAAATCTTGACGAGTGGATGAGAGATTGTAAGTTTACCCCTGGGATCTCTTCTCTGTCCCTTCTAGACAGAGGCACAGTAAACTAACCTTAAATGGCTATCTTCTGTGACCTACTATACAGAGGCACAGTTAACTAATCTAAAAGGGAGGTGAAAGCCAAACACACACTGGCTAGGCTTATAAATGCCCTAGGGCAGATAGCCTAGTATCTACCTATGAAACTATAAGACACCCCCTACGGGAAAATGTCACAGTGACTTAACCTTAACCCTTCCAAGCCCTGCTCAGCTGCCTGCTCCCTTAGGAGGAAAGCTCGCCCTGCATGTAAAAAACCTGGGAACTCATTACCCAGGACAAATGGGTTTTGAATATAGTTTCCCAAGGATACGGATTCCACTTCCACACCCTGCCAACCCCAAGTGGTTGGCCAGACCTACGCCCCAAATCAGTGGGCAGAGGCTCAACAGCAGGTTCTCTCTCTTCTTAGTATCAGGGCTATTCAATTAGTCCCAGCAGAAGAAAGGGGACAAGGTTTTTATTCAAGACTTTTCCTGGTACCCAGAAAAGACAGCTCCTGGCACCCAATCCTGGACCTCTCTATTCTAAACACTTTTTTGGTAATCCCAAAATTCAAGATTGTAACACTTCAACAGCTGCTTCCTGTGCTAGGCAAAAATGCCTGGTTGGCAACTTTAGACTTAAAGGAAGCTTACCTGCACATTCCAGTGAGGGAATCTTGCAGGAAATACCTACGTTTCAGGGCAAGCTCCATGCACTTTCGGTTCTCTGCACTTCCCTTTGGATTATCTACTGCGCCCAGAGTATTCACAAAGTGTGTAGCTCCAGCCATTGCATTTTGCAGGCAGAGAAATATTCAAATATACCCATACTTGGACGATTGTCTGATTCAGGCAGAAAGCCAGGAATTGCTATTAAAACATCTGGCATTCGTGACGAAACTTCTAAACTCACTGGGGTACACCATAAACGAAAATAAATCTCACCTAGTACCCTGCCAACAGATTGTATTCCTGGGAGCAAGCTTGAACACAACTTCCCAGATGGCTTTCCTTACTGCAGAGAAACAACTTATTTGACAACCTACTTCAAACTACTAGCCACAAAGACCCAGCTATCTGCAAGGAATATCCTGCAAGCCCTGTGGTTCATGGCCTCTTGCATTCTACTAATTCCATATGCAAGACTGCATATGAGGAAACTACAATGGTATCTAAAAAGCCTATGGTGTCAACATTCTCAGGATCTAGAATCAATGACTCCTATCATACCTTGTCTACAGATAGAGTTCCTTTGGTGGGCAGAGGCCTGCCACAAAAACAAGGGACTTCCATTCACTCTACCCCCTGCCGCACAAACCCTAACAAAAGACGCATCAGGCTATGCATGGGGGGCTCACTTGGTAGGGAAGTGCATTCAGGGCAAATGTTACCCAAGTCAAATGCACCTGCCTATCAATCAAAAAGAAATGTTAGCTGTACAGAATGCTCTGACAGCCTTCAAGGACAACATTCTTCCAGGACAATTATTGGTAAAGACGGACAACACCACTGTTATGTGGTACATAAAGAAGCAGGGAGGAACCCACTCATTCCCTTTCTGCAGACTAGCCATGGCTCTGTGGAACACATCCTTGAGCTACCAAGTGCACCTATATAAGTTCATAGGTAGGTACTAGGCTATCAGCCACGCCAGCACTGGTACCCCCTCTTGCGCAGTATGACACTGCTGGAACCATGGCACCTGCCTCAGACACCTTCCTGCCGTCTCAGCAGGCAGGCCAGATTCCACACCCTCAGCTTCAAACCCTGAACCTTGCAGCCTGGCTAATTCCTTAAGCTCTCCAATAGCATCCCTCCGTAAACAGGTGTTGGATGTCATTCTGGAGGCAAGGAGGCCTAGTACTAGAAAATCATATGCTGAAAAGTGAAAAAGATACTGTTCCTGGAGCCAGACTCAGGGGATGGGCACAATGGTGCTCAGCTTACCTCATATTCTTCAGTACGTAACAGAAATGCTCCACAAGGGCCTATCCTTGTCGTCAATTAAAATTCATGCCTCTGCCATTTCAGCATATTATAATACTGAACCACCCCGCTTCTCTCACCCTCTGCTAAAGCGATTCCTCAGAGGGGCCAAACATTTAAGAACCCCCCCCCCAGGAGCACCCCTACTCCAGCCTGGGACCTTAACTTTGTATTGAAAAAGCTCACACTCCCTCCATTTGAACCAGCTGCAACTGCAGAGCTGAAATTCCTTTCTTGGAAAACAGCCTTCCTTCTAGCCATCACTTCAGCAAGAAGAGTGTCTGAATTGCAGGCCCTCATGGCAGTGGAGCCCTTCATTATCTTCCATGCAGACAGGGTTTCCCTCAGGACCAATCCTTCCTTTACGCCCAAAGTGGTGTGTAGTGTGGCCCTAAATCAGTCCATTCATTTGCCTACTTTTTTCCCTAATGCACAGAACAAAGGTGAACAAATACTGCACTCTTTGGACATGCACAGACAACTTAGATTTTATTTGGACAGGACTAAGCCTTTCAGAAAATCTGAACAGCTGCTAGTTGGCTTTGCTGCAGGGGCAGAGGGGAAGGCCATTTCAAAGCAAACCATTTCTAAATGGATAGCCCATTGCATTCATTTCTGATATAAGCACCATGGAAAACCTATCCCACAGGGGATAAGATCACACTCCACCAGGGCAGCATCTACCTCTACAGCCTTTCTCAGAGGAGTCCCTACCAGGGACATCCTAGGAGCTGCTCTCTGGAGCTCCGTACATACCTATTTTTTCTAAATCCAGGGCTGGTTTTGCCACTGCAGTCTTGCAGGGCTTAATAGCTGGCCCTAATGCTCTCTAACTTCATCCTCCCTTCCTTAGCTTTGGGAATCTACCCAAATATGATGACTGCAACAATGAAACATGAAGAACATAGTACAGTTGTGTACACTTACCATAAATGTATATGTTCGAGTGTATTCACTGTTGCAGTCCTAGTTACCCTTCCTCCAGCCCCCCCTGACTTTTCTTGGCTCTACCTTTCCTTTTTTTTTTACTGTATTTAAGCTTTCTGGTATATTTGCTTTTTTGATGGAGGTGTACCGTAACATATAATTGCTTCCCATTGTGGGGGCAGCTGACATCTGGGGCAAGAAAAACTGATGTAATGGCATAGGCTGCATGTTGTATACCCCTGACGACCTGACATCATGGAAGAAGAGACCACATCCGACGCAGGGATCCAAGACTCTGGTATTCAGCCTGGCTGAGGGCTACCTGCAGGCATATAACCCAAATGTGATGACTGCAACAGTGAATACACTTGAACATCTACATTTATGGTAAGTGTACACAACTGTACTTTCTTAGCATGCTCCCTGCTGTTTTAGGAATATAATACTCTCTATGAGCTTTGTTCTCCTTAAGAGTCTGCATCCAACATCCCAATCTCTCCTTATTTCTTGAGCTTCCTCTCTGTATCATCATCATTCCTTTCTCCTCTGAATTATAGTTTTCTGCTTGTGCTATTTATAAGACCCTTAACTGTGTTACTCTAAAATACTCACTTCAAATTGGTGAATCCTAGTCCACCTTGTTCTATTGAAAAAATCAGCTTGTCCCACTTGACCCTTGCAGTCTTCCCTTCTCAGGTAAAATCCTTCACCTCTTTTTTTAATTGCTATCCACAGCTTCTCCTCGGGTTGATAAAAATATGCCTGACCTGTGTAAAAGACTAAAGGGGCTAAAACATTTTAATTGCTTGTATCTTAGTATCCATAGAACAAAGCTTCCAGTTTCTCAGTTTTTGTATTATCTTCTGTTTAGTCTCTTCCCACATATCCTTAGCTGCCACAACAGAGTAATTTCTAATTCATACTCCTAAATACTTCATTTTTATCATGTCCCCATAAATATGGATATTGTTAGACCAATCCGTGTGTGGGTACATATTTTATCCCTATTGCCTTTGTTTTAGCGTTATTAATTTTGTATCCTGAGAAGATTTGAAACTGTCTTAAAATGTTCCACAACACTGTAATTTCCCTTTTTGGTTTTGTCATGTATGAAATAATATCATCTGCAAATAGGGCCAGCTTTTCCTGACTACTGTATCAATTATATCCTTGAATATGTTCTTTGTGTTTCACTGTTGCAGTCATCACATTTGGGTTATCCCGGCCATGGTAGCCATCGGCCGGCCCGAATACCAGAGGCTTAGTATTTCTGCATCAGTTGCGGTCGCTTCAGGACTGACATCAGGTCTTCAGTAGTATAAAGTAAGGCAGCCGACACCATTACATCAGTCTTTCTTGCCATGGAGCCCGAAGCAGAAGCAGTTCGCACAAGTGCCAGTCGGCCGGTACCTTAGTTTAATCTACCGATTTGAAGCTGAAGTCTTCTAAAGCTAAGTACCCCGTTGGGGATCCTTTTTTCTTGCACTAACCAATGTCAGAAAAACTTAACAATTGTCTCGCCAGTGGAAAGCAAATACCACACCGAGACTTTCATTCTTACTGCGTCACTTATTTAGGCCCAGACCATGACGTCCCCCGCTGTTGCTTCTATGCTTTGTTCAATGCTAAAACTATCTGTCGTCAGGCCCTTATTGTAGCTAGATATTTTTCACTTACAGTCATCAAACTCCTATATGGCTTTGGTAAGTCATCCGACAGCAGATCTTCTGAAAAAATGTAAAGATAAAAACAGACACAGAACGCACAGGTCCAAACCTACTGTTGAGGCTACCGGTAAGCTAGTCATCAGTTCTCTGGTCCTCAGGCACTTTCGCAGCCCCTGATGCCCGCTTCTGTGGATTCGCAGGCCTCTACCGAGACCCTTTCGGAGTCTGGTATGATGCAAAACTTTACTTCGACTAAGGATCCTACGGTCGTCTTTACCTTGGATGGGTCCAGAGCTGCTGAGCAGGCACCAGCTTCCGAGGATGTCCTTCAGACTATCGATTCTCGACACAAACCGATGTCTTCTATCGCAAATACAGTTCTATTGAAAACAACCGAGTTTCTTAGGCCCAGTGTACGAACCACACCCAAGAAACCGAAGACCCAATCTCAGGCACCTGCTTCCTTGCCTCAGTCTCAAATGCTTAAAATGGTGGAAGACCTTATCATGCTGATCAGGGAAAGCCAAGCTACCCCCTCCAAAAGGAAGAGAGATCTGTCCCCTGTAATTTTGTCTGAACAGGAGTCAGATGACTCTTGACACATCTGAATCTGAAGACATGCAACCCCTCTCTACTTATGAGGATTCTGATGCAGAGTATTCCATCCCTTCCTCCTTTCCCCCAGAGGAGTTTTCCTTTGGGGAAACCCTTCATACCTAAAGGGAGAATTTCCAATGGAAGAGTCAGGACTACCCTCAGTCTAAAAAGAGACTCAGGGAATTCTTAGATCTTCCACAGTACAGACCCTTGGCCATTCCCCCCAGTCCTGGATGTTGTGGAAGAAGTTTTCCTGGAATCCAGCTTGACTCCTGACACCCTCCCTCCTGCACCCAGAAAACCAGACATGTACTGTAGAGTCCCTGACTCTCACAATTTTTCTTTTTTTTAAAATGCTACTGCTGATCCTCAGGTAATTTCTCAAGGGCCTAAAGGAGTTAAAGCTACCTCTGGCAAGAATCCCACCCCCTCAGATAGGGATTCCTGAGCACTAGATAGATGGGGTAGAAAAGTATACACCTCAGCTACTCTTGCTATCAAGGCACAAAATTGTCAGTTCCATATGCTAACATTTCAGCAACATACCCTGGAACTCCTCAAACAAAAAATGTCTTCCTTTCCTGCTTGTGCAGAATCTAAAGAGTTACAAGAGTTAATGCATTCTGCATGTCAAGTAACTAAACACACCCAGCAGTGTGTTTTTGACGCCCTAGAAGCTTTTTGCAGGGCAGCAGTCACCGGATTTGTTATCAGAAGGCATGCATGGCTTAAGGAACAGCCCTTGCCAGACCATGTCAAATCTAAATTGTTGGATGCCTCCTTGCACAAAGACAACTTATTTGGCACTAAGGCAGAAGATTTCTTAAAAAAGATGGGGGGAAAAAAGCAAAATCTATGCAGACAGTTAAGGATTTTTTACAGGTCCAGCCACCCAGATCCTTTCCTGCTCCCACTAAGCCAGTCCAGCCCAGACCCCGGGGAACCAGACCCCCCCAGACAGCAGCCACAGGGAATGCAGAGATCTAAGCAGTGGACTACCTCCACTTCTAAACCAGTGAGTTCTAAGTGACCCCTTTATGGTAAGAATTCCCAGTGACTCACCTCCCTCTGCCCACCTTCACTTACCCCTAGGAGGAAAACTCTCCTTTCACGCAAGCACCTGGGCCACCATTGCCAATGACCGCTGCATTCTCAACATAGTGTCTCAGGGATACAAATTTTCTTTCCACACCCTTCCTACCCCAAAAGGGTTCCTAGATCTACCTCCAAACCAGTAGACAGAGGGGCAAAAATAATTCCTTGCCCTGCTCTCAATGAGGGCAGTAGAGCACGTTCCTGCAGAACAAGAGAGTCCAAGGTTTCTACTCCAGATGTTTTCTGGTACCCAGAAAAGAGGGCACCTGGTGCCCATTACCCTGCAGCAACTGCTACCCACGCTCTCCAAGGATGCTTGGCTAGCCACCCTAGATCTAAAAGAAGCCTACCTCCATGTTCCGATCAGGGAATCATGCAGGAAATATCTCCGTTTCATGGGTGGATCACAGCACTTTCAGTTCTCTGCACTTCCATTTGGCTTATTTGCTGCTCCCAGAGTTTTCACAAAATATCTGCCTCCGGCCATTGCCTTTTGCAGACAAAAGAATATCCAGATTTACCCATACTTAGACAACTGCCTAATTCAGACAGCCAGCCAGGAAAAGCTGCTCAAGCACCTGGCCTTTGTAAAGTCCCTACTAACCTCCCTAGGGTACACAATCAATGAAAAGAAATCCAAACAGGTGTCCACCTAAAAGACTATATTCCTGAGAGCTAGCCTGGACACATTATCCCAGATGGCATTCCTTACACCAGAAAAGCAAAATTTCCTGACAGCCTACTTCTCTCAACTAGCCCCCAGACCCCAGCTATCTGCAAAGAAGGTCCTGCAAGCCCTGGGGTTCATGGCATCTTGCATACTACTCATTCCATATGCCAGACTTCATATGAAGAAACTTCAGTGATACCTAAAAAGCCTTTGGTGTCAACACTCTCAAGAACTGGAGATTCTTATACCTGTAATTCCTTGCCTCGGAAAAGATTTTCTTTGGTGAGCAACAGCATGCTCCCACAACAAGGGACTACCTTTCTCACCACCCCCCGCCACCCAGACCCTCACCAGAGATGCAGCAAAGTATGCTTGCGGTGCACACGTGGATGACAGGTGCATACAGGGCCAATGGAGCCCGCAGCAAATCCCTCTGCACATCAACCAAAAAAGAGATGATGCCTGTCCAGCACACCTTGATAGTTTTCAAGCTTCTTCTCTCTCCAGGGGCTCTCCTGATCAAAACAGGCAACAACACTGTAATGTGTATATCAACAAGCAGAGGGACTCACTCCTACCCTCTATGCAGGCTGGCCATGACCCTTTGGCACACAGCCTCTGCCATACAACTCCATCTGTTAGCACAATTCCTACCAGGTTCTCTCAACTCTCTGGCAGACCAATTAAGCAGAAATCTTCTGGACCCACATGAGTGGCAGCTCAACAGAAGAACCTTCACCCTAATAACTCAGAAATGAGGCACCCCAAAGGTTGACCTCTTTGCCTCCCACACCAGCCATCAGCTCAGCAAATTCAGTTGTAAGAAGAAATTATCCAACATCCAGTCAGTAGTTTTGCAGGCTGTGTTAATCTCATTTATTGATGATTTTTGATAAAAAAAATGGAATCTGCCAACATAAAGTCCATTCTGCTGATGTAATTAATATGATCCATTAGGACCACACCTCCCCCTTGTGTGAGTCAGTCTATTGGTCTATGCCTTTCCTCCACTACCTCTCATCCCCAGGATACTGCTCAAAATAAAGGAGGAAAAACCAAGGACAATTCTTATTGCTCCAGACTGGCCTTGCCAGCACTGGTACCCCTTGCTGTGCAGCCTGTCCCCATGCCACCATGGCATCTTCCTCAGATTCCAAGCCTGCTGACCCAGAGGGAAGGGGAATTCATGCATCCCCAATTGCAGACACTCAATTTGGCAGCTTGACTTATTCCCTAACCCCCGATCAATCTGCCCACCTCAGGAAACTGGTTCTAGTTGTTATACATGAGGACAGATGCCCTAGCACTAGAAAGTCTTATGCTGACAAATAGACAAGGTTCTGCACCTGGATTCAGGCTAAGGGAACCCATATGGCACATCCCTCCCTCCCTCTCATCCTGGATTACTTAGCTGACCTACTACACAGTGGCCTCTCTTTTTCCTCTCTTAAAATTCATGCCTCTGCTATCTCTGCTCATTTTCCCACTGAGCAGCCCCTTTTCTCACACCCCTTGATCAAACAGATCCTAAGAGGGGTTAGCAACTTGAGTCCACCCAGAAGAGCACCAACCCCAGCCTGGGACCTTAACTTTGTGTTGAAAAAGCTCGCCCTGCCCCCCCTTTGAACCAGCTTCTGTTGCAGAGCTAAAATTTCTCTCCTGGAAGACAGCTTTCTTTCTGGCCATCACTTCAGACAGAAGAGTCTCCAAGCTGGAACCCTTCATCATCTTATATGCTGACAGGGTATCCCGCAGGACTAACTCATCCTTCATGCCCAAGGTGGTGTCCAGTGTGGCTCTCAACCAATCCATTCATTTGCCCACCTTTTTCCCTAATCCCCAGAACAAGGGGGAAAGGATCCTGCACTCTCTAAATGTGCACAGTCAGCTCAGATTCTATCTAGACAGGACAAAATCCTTCAGAAGGTCTTATCAATTGCTGGTTAGCTTTGCTACAAGGGCAGAAGGCAAAGCCATCTACAAATAAACCATTTCCAAATGGATAGCACACTACATCCATTTCTGCTACAAACAACATGAAAAGTCTCCCCCCCAATAGGATCAGGACTCACTCCACCAGGGCAGCCTCCACCTCTGCAGCTTTCCTCAGAGGAGTCCCCACCAGGGACATCCTGGAGGCTGCCACCTGGACATCTGTTCACACGTTTACCAAACATTATCACCTGCTTCTCTTCTCCAAATCCAGGGCAGGGTTTGCCTCTGCAGTCCTGCAGGGCATCCTAGCCAGCCCCTAGTTTCTTTGACCGCCTCCACCCATTTCCTCAGCTTTGGGAATCAACCCAAATGTGATGACTGCACCATTGATACACGAAGAACGTAGTACAGTTGTGTACACTTAACATAAATGTAGATGTTCAAGTGTATTCACTGTTGCAGTCCTGGTTTCCCTCCCTCCATCCCCCTTGTTTCTTCTCATTCCTGGCTCCTACTTGGGGGGCTCCTGACAGGTTAGGGCAAGAAAAACTGATGTAATGGTGTCGGCTGCCTTACTTTATTCTACTGATGACCTGATGCAGTCCTGAAGTGACAGCAACTGACGCAGAAATACTAAGCCTCTAGTATTTGGGCCAGCTGAGGGCTACCGTGGCAGGGATATCCCTGTGTGATGACTGCAACAGTGAATACACTCCAACATCTACATTTATGGTAAGTGTACACAACTGTACTTTCTGAGTCCCTTATGTTTTTGCCAGTGGTTCTAAATATAATGCAAACAACAACAGGGAAAGCGGACAACCCTGCCTGCTTCCTCTACTCGAACAGAAATCATCATAGAGGAACCACCCACTTAAATTTTGCCTCTTCTCCCTCGTATATACTCCTAATCAGCCTTATAAATCTATCAAGGAAAGCTATTGCTTTCATTGCCCTGTTCATGAAGTCCCAGTCTACTCTGTCAGATGCTTTCTCTGCATCAAGACCCACCAATAGCAGTGGTAGTTTCTTGCCTTCTGCTTTCCACTGGATCATCAGTGTTATATTAATATTGTCAAATATTTGCCTCCCCACCACAAAACCACACTGATCCATATCTATCAGTTTTGGTATCACCTTTGTCATTCTTTTAGCCATTATAGACATTAACACTTTATAATCATGATTATTGAAATGGGCCTGTATGAAGCTGGATCTGATGTATCTTTACCCTTTTTAGGTATTACTATTACGACCGGCTTCTTCCAGTATGCTTGTAATTCTCTTCCTCTTAAAATACTGTTAAACAAAATCTTCCAGGTCTTCATCAATTAATACCATCTACTCCTGGGGACTTTTCTGTAGATTGGTTATACAGAGCCACTTTTATCTCATCTCTTCCTATCCTAACTGTTAGTAATTGAGATTCATCTACCTCTTAGCTTGGCATATTTAATTTTTCCATAAATATTTCCACTTGTACCTTTTCTTGATTTCCATATTTAACTGCTTTATACAAATTTTCATAAAATTTCCAAAATATTTCTAGTACTTCCACAGGGTCTCTTATTTTCCTTGTTATGGGCTCCCCAAGCTTGGTGACAGCCCTTTCCACTTTCTTTTGCTTGAGTCGTGCTAAAGGTTTTTGTGCTTTAGAATTATCATCAAAAAACAGTTGCTTGACAGCAGTCTTTCGAAACTTATGCATATTAGAGGTAATCCCTTGTTTTCTGTTTAGCATTCTGCAGTTGCTACTTTTCTTGTTCTGAGAGATTCCCCCTATTTTGCAATACTTGAAGATTTGTCAGTCCCTCGAAATAATTCTTGTTACTTCTTAACCATGTCTCCCTTTCCTTTATTTCCACTCTAGTTTTAAACTCCACTTAAATTTTATCCCACTCCCTAGCTATATTTTCAGAAGGAATTTCTATCTTCCTTAGTAGCTCCTGAATTAATTCCAAAACCCATTCCACAAATTCCTCTCTTTTCAACAGATAGGTGGGAAAGCAGCAGCATCTCATTTTTATTTCATTACCTTGCATTTTTATTCTAGTTATTATTGGCGTATGATCTGAAATAGTTAATGGTGCGTTTCAAGGCCTTCAATTAAATGCACATGTTCCTGTGAGAGATAAATTATGTCTAGTTTAGCCCAGCTTTTGCATCTTGGAAAATAATATGTAAATTCAGTACAAACTCCTAGTACTGAATTCATGTCTTCCATGCCAAACATTTTCATAAATTTCTTCAACTATCTACCCTCCTTTGTTATATTTCCCTTCTAGCCCCCCCCCACCCCAGACACATCTTCACTGTTGCAAACCAATTTCCAGTCTCCACCTGTAAGTAATATTCCTTGCTGAAAGCTGGTTATTTCTCCCAGAATGTTCTTAAGCTCCACGATAGCAGGTTTAGGTGGAATGTAAATGCATGCTAGTGTAATCCTCCTCACTTGCCAGTAGCTCCTTAGTACTGTATATCTTCCATTATTATCTTTTTTCCTCTTCTGTCACTGAGCTCCTCTTGCATTTAATATAAGTACTCCTATTTTCCTTTGCTCCAGATATTCCACTGAATAACCATCCTGAAAACCTTTCTTTATCAAATCCACATGTTCAGTTCTTTCCAGATGTGCCTCCTGTAGCATAGCTGTTTGCACTCTACATTTAATAAAATTCGCTACTCTTTCCTTTTTTTATTTTTGTCTTTAAGACCATTCAAATTGAAAGACATTGCAGAAAGCATCATTTTCTTATATAGTTCTTATTACCACCTTGTATGTATAAGTGCGTTTTTGTTAAATGTCTAGTTCTAACTTTTATGTTACATGCATATACTGTTCGGCAGGTTGTTTTTTATACAGTTGTTTCTTGTCGTATCTATTTGAGCCTATTCCACATCTTACATAACTTTTTGTTTTTTGAAAGCCCTCAAACAGAACAATCAACCCCCCCAAAAAAAAATATTAACTTAATAACACAAGAAACTCTGACTATGCACATCTTAAAATACTGAAGTTTTTGCTTCCCAAAAAGAACAAAAGTTATAAGCTGATAGCCACATAGACATTCTAGAGTTAACCAAAATGAAAGGTTAGTCATGCTAAGATGCGTGGGTACAGCCTGTGGTATTAGTAAGTGCTGTTTGATTTTTGTCTATCTTTATAGCTCTTCCAGCTGAGAAAACACTTTAATGCTTTCAGTAAACACTTTCTTCAAGACTTTTCTGTTTCTCAGATTGTCTTCTAGTGACATGTAAACCAGACACAAAACTGCTAAGGGTACCTTGTTTACTAGAAAAAAAAGCCTTATAATAATCAGTACTCTCTTTCATGTGCATGTTTTGTAATAAAATTGTTACTGGATAATGCCTAGGCTCTTAACCCAGTCATTTCCCTATGCGAACATGGGAAAAACACACTAATTTTCCTTTTGTCATACTCTCTTAACCAGACCCCCTTCCCCCGCTTCTCTCCTCTATTTTTTTTTTTTTTTTTTTTTTTTTTTTTTTTTTTTTAAATTGAACAAAGAAAAAGAGAGAGGTAGGGAGAAAAAGAAAAACATGAGTTTATATTAGTATCACCAATGCAGTTCAAGAAAAAAAAATGAGAAAACTGTAATTAAAGTCTAATTGGTTTTATCTTATCTTTAAAGCTCTCCCAGCTGAGAAAATCCTTGATTGCTTTCAGAGAACATGTCCTAGCCCGTTTCTCTTTTATTTGTTTTTTTTTTCCTTTTCCCTCAGCCAATCCTCTTCCACCAGACTGTCTCCATTTTCTGTTTATCAGATTGTCTCCATGGAGACATGAGAACCAGACAGCCAACTTGTGTATTAGATTGTTTCCATGGAAACATGATGACCAGCTGCAGAATTGCTACTAAGTGTACATGCATTTGCTAGAACAAAACTCTTAATATTCAATATTCTTTTTCATTTACTTGCTCTCTCTTGAATCAGTCTAAGGCCCTTAATACAATTATTTCCCCATGCAAGATTGAGAAAAAGCACATTAATGTTAATTGTGTTATGCTTTTTTAACCAGGCTTTTTTTTACTTTGCATTACTTATATTTCTCAAAACTGTACAAGATGAAAGAGAGAGGAGGGAAGAAAAAGAAAAACAGCATCTGTTTACAATCCCCATTATACTTAAAAATAGCATGTAAAGAAAACAATACACCACAAGTACAGTACTATTAAGAAAAGAAAATAATTTCTTTACTTGCAGTTAGCTTTCTTCCTCTTTTCCCCTCCCCAAAGCATTTTTCCAAACATTATTGACATGAAGTAGGGTATATATTCGAGTCCCCCACAAATCAAAAAAAATTTTAAAAAGTCCAATATTTCCAGATTTTCTCATTCAGTCATATTTCATAAATGTAATTATTGCTTTATAATCTCACATTAAGTTACTGGTGTTGTTACTGTTCTTCTCCATCGCCCAAATCCCACCTCTGCTTTATTTCCAATGTACTCTTGATTCTTTTAGTCAGCTCTCATGCTCTCTTCCTTCTCTCCAACATTTTCCGTTGAAATACTGGAAAGCGTTTTACATGTACAGTCTCATTCTCTTTATTACACAAAGAACAAAAAGCAGAATCTCCTTCTGTTTTACAGCTCACTTTTTGTTGGACAAGCTAATTCCTCCTTAGCATGCACTTCCATGAAAAAATTATTTTGTCCTACCATGGAAGAATACTTTAAAGACAGCTGGATACAGCACTTTGAATCTCACACCTGTGTCTTGACATTCCTTGAATAGTTGAATGAATTTACTCCTCTTCTTCCTGGTGTACAGTGAATTATCATTCTCCAGAAACACTCTGCTGTCTCCCACTTTTAGTACTTTGTCCTTCTGCCACAGTTTTGTCAGAATCAACAACTCCCGCTGGTAAGATTGCATCTTTACTATTAAAGGTCTAGGTTGCTTTCTTATAGCTAGGGTCGGAGCATACACACTATTTGGCCTTTCATCTAACAACTTCTGCTGTGGAATACCAGTTCAGTTGCTTATTTGTGGTTTCATAAAATTAATGCAGTCTGTTCCTTCCAGCTTCTCTGGTACAGCTGAAAATCTCAGGTTTTCCCTACATGCTCTGTCCAATACTTCTATTATTTTTTTTGAAACATCTCTTCCTGAGCAGTCTCATATTCAGCCAGCATTTTCTTCATTTCAACCTCTGATTTTTGCAGCTTTATCATCACATCTGAATATCCGTTTAAAGCTTCTTTCATTTTTTCCGTCCTTTTGTTGTTTGTGTTGATATACTCCGTCAGTGTTTTATTTATTGTAACCAGGTCTGTGTCCGTTTGTCTTGTTTATTCCTGTAGGTTATTGGAAGTTGTGTCTGAAGGTTACATTGCTTTTTGCTGAACAGCTGAAGAACTTTCCCCAGTCAGTGTTTTTTCTTTACTTTTTGTAGCTGTTTTTTTTTTTCAAGTTGTCTGTATTTCTTCATTCCTGGCATCCAGGCAATGTACTTACTAGCCAGTTACTAAAATGTACCCATAAAAGCAAGTTTACTGCCTTCTCTGCTGAGTTTCTGTTCTCTCACTGGGAGAGCTAGAAACAATCTGTTATTCAATCGGCAGCCATCTTGGAAGTTTTAATGTGCCATCATTCCTTAGTAGTGCAAGTAGTACCTCATCCTTACTATTGTTGTCATTCGCAACATCAATTGTCAGGTCTGCTGTGGCATGTTACAGTGGTCTGTCTGGAATGGCTGGGACAGGGCCATCATCCTTATCAGTGACAGTGGCCTTCTCATGGAGATGTGCGAGTGGAATCTAATTGTCTGTGTCATAATTTTCATCTTCACTCCGGATTGCATTACATCTTGGTAGAAGGTCCACACCCATGTCTGAACCACTGCTACTGCCATCAGAGTCTGTTTCCTCACCCAATAAGTAAATGTTTTTTGATTTCTCCTTAAAAGATGGCATCTTCATTGAGGTTTGTTTTGCCTTTCACTTGAACTTACAGATGAAAAACACAACAGTGTAGAACAATATGATGAAACTTACCTGCACAGAAGCAGTTGGAAAGCAACACAGCAGAGCACCATATTGTGTGTGATACAGGAAACCATAACATGATATGATGTTCAATTGCAGTAAATCACAAAAATATTAACTATATAACCACAATAGATACCTTCATCTGTAACTTACAATAGGAAAAAATGGTACAATGAAAGAAACTAGGGGTGGGGGGAGGCTTGAGCATGACTCCACATAGACAGAAACCAAAATCTGGCATGTGCATTCATCAGTGTGGTAACAGCTTTTAGTTATGTGAATAAAAGTAGCAGCTGCTGAGAGTTTTACCTGACAAGTGACAATGACAGTGCTATTCTGTAACTACATATATTGTAATTTAATTGTGATAATGAGTTGCATTTCATTGCTTCAAGGTTCTGTATGCTCAGACAAAGGTGATAATTCCTGCAGATAACCTTTCGAGTAGACATTCGTTACATTCCTGGTGCAGGTGGAAAGTAAGTCTGAGTCATCACCAGTCTGTTAGGAGAAGAACAGAGTAATTCGGTAAAAGTAGTATAGCATTTGTATATTACTGAGCCCTTGCTCTTACCTAATTTCTACGCATAACTGACAAAGCCAGAAACATTGTCGTATTCCCTTAGCCTCTTTTCAATGTTATTATAAATGTTTGAAAACATTTAAACTGTAGCATTGTTTAAAAAAAATTGTTTCGACGAAGACCTGTTTTTTTAACTATACTTCTTGACCTTGTTTTTTTATATTTTATTAATTTGTTAATCAAGTAAATGCATTAGCCAAAGTCTTTTTTTTGTCAAGGCCGGTCTATGCCTACTAGACCTCATGAACTCCTTCAAAAAGGTCTCTAAAGCCACGGATGAGGGCAAAATGTTGCATACTGCCTACGTAAACCTGACAAAGGCATTTGACACACAATCTCACAAATTTAGGCATAAATCCCTATGTCACTTTTTGGATAGCCAAATTGCTTATGTATAGGACATAAGAAGTTAGGGTGAAGGAATTCACCTCCACCAAGAGGCCTGTTACTAGTCGTGTCCCACAGGTCTTGGTACTGGGACCTCTCCTGTTTGAAATATGTATCTCTGAAGTCAAGGCAAATGTAGAGGACCTTTGACTGACCAAATGTACTGATGACTGCAAGCTGGATGCAGTCATTGACTCCATGAAAGATGCAGATGTCCCCCAGGAGGGCTTGCCACAGACAAATAACTAGTGTCTAATATACCATTTGGTAAGATAAATACCCCTGCAAATTACAACATTGATAATGCTCCCCTATGAGTAGACCCAGTGGTAAGAGACTTGGGAACTCGAGTTGACAGTAAACTGAACTTTGATCACCATGTGCTCATGTTTTTTGAAAAAATTCTTCTGCGTGGCACAACTTATAATTATGGACATGTCATCCAGATCTAAGGAGGTCATAGTCCTACTATAGACATCCCTAATTAGACAAATAATTGAGTACAGTGCACCCTTTGGCATGTACCTGACCAAGCATTTGGCAACAGCTGGAATGGCCACAGAAGTTTCTTATTAAAAGAATACAGGTGTATGGGGTGTAAATAACATGTCCTATGTGGTCCCACCTCAAAGCCACGTCCCTGTACTTGGTGGTCTACATAATGCTGAGGTGTGATCAATGCCTAACCTACATTCTCCTCTCAAGCCCTGATGAATCTGTTACACATTCATAAAACATACAGCGCTAGAATTACCCCATCTAAGAATCTAAACTTTGTCTGTGACAAAAAACAAACCTTGTTAGAGGGAGGGGTATGTGTCTCAGAGATTACCCCTTCTCTGGAACATACTCTCCATTCATCTGAAGCAAAGCTCTTCCCTAAGTCTATTCAAATGCAGTTTGGACCAGTGAATGGGAAATTGCAAATTTGCCCTGACTTGTCATCTGTGGCCCTTATGGACAAGGGTAGCTTGTAGATGCCCTAAGGCACAAGCATATATACCAGAGCTGTTCTGAGCCATGGGCTTTGATAAATGGGAACACTGGGACATGAATGGCTAGGCTTAGAAAGGCTGTTAAGCCATTAGCCTACTAAAGTATGATCTTATGATCCTATTTAGCTCATCAATTGCTAGTCTAATAAAGGAAACACATTAACTGGAACAGTAAATGTCACTGCCCTACTTAAGTGCAGTGCACCTTCTTCCTACACATCATCTCCATGCCCTGCTTCTTATGCGCAGTGCATCTTCTTCCTACACATCATCTCCACTCAGTACTTCTTAAGTGCAGTGCATCGTCTTCCTGCACATCATCTCCTTATCCTACTTCTTAAGTGCAGTGCATCTTCTTCCTACACATCATCTTCTCTCTCTACTTCTTAAGCGCAGTGCATCTTCTTCCAACACATCATCTCCACGCCCTATTTTTTAAGTGGAGTGCATCATCTTCCTACACATCATCTCCACTCTCTACTTCTTAAGTCTACTGCGCCTTTTTCCTACACATCATCTGCCACCACCAACATTAACTTTTATTTATTTATTGCTGGGCATGGCCAGAGAAACAGACACACACAGGCACACACACACACTTGTCAGACTGGCTCTATTTTGTTGCACTGCAGGTTTTTGCTATGTTTAAGTTAATATAGCTATACCTGACAGATGGTGAGTCTAAATCAAAACCCTAATCTTCACATCTGCCAGGTGTTATGTCTGTTATACCTGCAGCAAATTGTTTAAAAAATTTGTAGCAAAACAGAAAGGGTGAGGTCCTTCTTTTGGTCCCATTGGGAGAAATTGATATTTAAATGGATAAAACTACTAAAGCTATTAAACTGCTGTCCATGCCTGGTCAGTGATGAGGGAATACATCAGTATTAATATATACAGATAAAACACAACTGAGCAGCTCTTCCAATTAAAAAAAAAAACGTCATTAGACAAGCTAACATTGCTGAACATTTTAAGAATGTGCAAAAACACATCTATAGCTGCTGAATACTCATTTAAGTAATAAATATGTAATGACACAATAAACTCCAGGTTAACCCTTTACTCGGGTGCCCCCCAAAAAATGCTCTTCATCTTGTAGCAAGTAAATGGCATCTTGCATGCTCTTCACTTGATCTGCATAAATGAGATAAGAATAACATAGTACAGTTTTTTTGTCATGACTAGCTAGCAGCATTCTTTCTGTAAGTAATTGTAATAGTCATACTTTCCAGTTTCATGGTAGAATCTGCATGCCTTCATCTGTTTGACTGCAGTTTAATCAAAGTCCTCAGAATCGTCTTCAGAACCAGACCAGCTACTGAAGCCCCAAGCCGGTAAGTGTTACAACCCATTACACTCCTAAAATTTATGCAGCCACATGATGAATAATATTTCAAGAACAGAGAGCCATAGTAATTTTTCGGTTGTATGACCATAAGTATAATTTCATGTGAAGTGGCTTGATATTAGCCTCTATCGTTTGTTATTGAGTTGGATGTAATGTAATACCCAGGCATTTAAATAATCTTTGACATATAAAATGCAAATCATTAGTTTTCAAGCTGCAAAGTTTGCAGGAATATATTGAGTCTACATTAACAAAAGTCTCTAAACCAACTTCATTACTCACTGCTTACTATAGCCGTAATATATTACTGTTTTCTGTCTGTGCCTGTTATGTTGCTAAAGGTACAAATCACTTTTTGAACTGTATAGAATCCTTTGATTAACTTGTTGAAAAGATGTGCGGTTTGTGCTACAGATAGCACAAAAATCTGCTCATGTTTGTGGAATGCGTACAAAGATTACATGAACATTTTTCAAAATGGTAATGCACATCTGGGTTTACAGTCTAAACTGCAGCACTTCGCTTACTTGTTCACCACCACCCTACGTTTGCACAGTGTCTGGTTACTAGAAGATGAGAAGGTGCCTGTAAGAACACTGAGCGTTTGCGTGGAAAACTGGCACATTACAGTAGCTAAATTTGCAGACATATGTAAGGACTTCACCCGATCCAGAATGAACCTTGGACTCCCAGAAGAAAGCAGCAGCCTGCATTCAGATAGAGCCTCGGACTCTCTTGGTCAGCAGCATACCTCACAACCTCTTAGCGCAAGAAATCTGCAGTTGACAAATCTTGCAGCTTCAGCTACTAGTCTGTAAGTAAACTGTGCTCTATGTAATAACCGCCTATTTTCTGTAATATTCCAGTGCTCATACATTTTGAGCGTGGCACACAGAAATATAATTAACACCTGCAAACAGTTCGTTTATCAAATAATATTCCAGATTGCAGGTACAATTTGAGTGCACCAAGAGTCAGATTTTAGTTTTTGTTTTCCACCAGTGACAGATATGGAACAGCCACACACTGATAGAAAGCCGGAGCATTCTATAAAACTACAACCAAATGAGGTCTTAGTCATAGAGAGAGATTTAAATTAAAACAAAGTAGGCAAACTGCTGAGAAATCTAGCAGTAGCGACAGGTATTGCTATTAGAAACTTGCTAGAGTAACAGGGTTTGTGTTAACCTACATTCTCTGCAGGATTTGAAATCTAAAACTGAACTATATATCATTATTTAATAACTTCAGTCCACAGACATAAATAGCAAGGCATTTTGGGGTGCGATTCTCTCAAATGAACATTGCCAGTAGACTTACCTTTCTCTAATTCCAAAGGAAGAGCTCCATTGCAGCTGTACTGTACTAGTTTGCCTTTCAGGGTTTCTCTCCACTGCTGTCTTTTCAGATCGGGAATGTACTACTGCCAGTGTTGTGAAATGGCACACAGAAATGGTCTGTTAAAATAAATAGAAGGATCCAGTAGCAATCTAGGTAAATTCTGCAGATCACAGAAAAAAGAAAGGGAATTGCTACTGCAGTACCCTCTATTTATTGTGACAGAACAAAGAAAACTTAGGTCTGGGGTGGAGGTGTTGGGCAAGTGACGGCTTAGATTGCAAGCATCCGATTGGCTACCACCCCTTGCTTCATGCAATGTATACACTAGCGGCTTGCTGTGATCACAAGAAGATACACAGTGCATGGCAAGCCGATTTTCTCATAAAACTCAAATATGAACCTCATTACTTCACACTGACAACCAAGTTGAGAAGTTAACTAACAAAGTTCTGGTACTTTTTCAACTTAATTTTTAACAGTGAAGCTAAACTTTGACTGTAAAGTCACTCGCGCTTGTGAAAGGCACTTGGGTGTAAAAGCATACAATTCCTAGTGGCTCAGAGAGTGCTTAGATTTAAGCAGTAAGGCGCCCCGTGACTGAGTTAATGAGATACAATGGAAAAAGAAAGCTCATTTGGTTCTGTTTGTCTCTCCCCACTTTCTTTGTTGCTATTTTTTCTATTGCATGTTTTTTTTTGTTTATAGGATCGTAGATGGTTACTAGGCTAACAGCTCTAGAGCCTTTTAAAGCCTAGCCATTTGTGTCCCAGTTATCAGTGCCAACGGCCTAGAATGGCTTTGGTGTACACCTGTAACTTAAGGCATCTGTTTTGTTTCTCTCCATTTATTTTACAGTTCTCTGCAGTAGAATCTAGACCAGCACCAAGTCCTCCAGTCAGACCCATCAGCCCCCAACTCCCACATGTGGCACCACCACCACCCACAACATCTGCAGTTCAGACTACCACAGTCACCTCTACACCTGTAATAGCAGCTGCAATGGACACATCCAGCCCCCCACCAAAGGTTGGACCCATTGTCCCCACTGATGGCAGTGGAAGTGACAGCTTCATGACTCAGTGGCAACTCACAGACATCATTGGGAAGCTCAGTGGCCAGAGGCTAGATATCGCCTCCCATGGCTTATTGAGTCATGGCCGTGCCCTACATTTGTTCCTCCATGTAATGAGGGAGCCCTGGTGGCAAATAAGAGCCCACTGGGTCACTGCTGGCAGGGGCATCCCCATCCCATCCTATCCACCATCCAGTGTTACGATTCCATTTGTGTTTATACCTGCTTCTGTTTGTTGTCCAGTCCTCACAAATACCATTGTCTACCATCTGCTTATATGGTCATCTTCTCTATTTAAACACTGTCCTTCCTCTCCCTTATTGTGAAAGAAACTCGTCTGTCAATCTTGTCTGTCTGTCCTTCTCCCACTTACCTTGTCATCATACTTCACAAATAAAAAAAACATTTGGAGGCCCTTAATTTGTTGTGCTATTTCTGCTCCATCCCGTTTAAAACTGGACTTTTTTTTTGTTATTCTAAGTTAATATGATCAGCAGTTAAATTATTTTTCTCGTATATGATCTGTAAATAATTTTTTTTTGTTCTACCCTAACTCTGCAGATGACTGCTGAGAGGTATAACTTTTTCTGTGAATATTGATATAATTGGGCACCTGACCCTCAAAAATATTTTCCTGCCTTCCTCACCTCCATCCTGCTCATTTCTTAGGTTTTCACCTTATGTTGTATCGTCTGCTTGCTTCCCCGTTTTTCTTCATTTTCCTGAATTCCCATTCCCCTTCCCCGTTAAAAGAGATGAACACACCTGTGTAATGGTCATGTAAGGCTTCCACGTGACTTAGCTCCTTGCTGCTCTTTGTGCATGATTAATGATTACACAGAGCATCTGGGAGGTTCTTTACATGAGACAGTTTGCTGTTTTAATTTGTCTTTCCCTCCATCTGTACCTCAGTAGTACATGGTATTTTTGCAGACTCAGCTGCAGCCAGGGTCAGTATATTAATAAGGTGACTACACTCATTGATTTTCTTTCCACTGCATTAAAAATTAGCTTAGAGCATCATTGTGTAAACAGAATAAACAGCAGCAGGATGGCCTTGACTGTGCCAGGAGTATTTCTGAATCCTGGACATGGGTTGTTTTTTAAATAGATTACGTTACAGTAATGAAAATGTTTTATTTTGACAACTTTGTGTTTAATAAGCTGCTGAGCTTTTGATGTATGAGTAACATGTTTTATAATTAGTTTTGATTGATGGAAGAGATTTGTCTGATGAAGTTGTACAAGTATTAGAACAAACGTACTTGTGTACTATACACAGTGATTTCTGACAGCATTGTTTTAAGCTTTTCATTTATTGTCGTTATTTTCATTCATTCCTCAGTGACTGGGTCTCTGATTCAACCTCAAATCCGTCTCGGCCGCATCTCTTGCAGACTCTTGGATCTGACTATTGAGCTCCTCCCCTTACCCATAAAGCTCCAAACTCCTGTATTACCTCAGATCTCATTTGCTGCTCTTGTGGTTCAGATGTGGATCATGCTTTCTCGAGCTTGGTGTTTATTATCTCACAAATTTTCGTGAGTGAATGTAGAACTTGCTTAGTTTTCTTCTATTATTATCCTTTTTCTATATTTCTGTATATCCCTGTCCTCCCTTTACCTTTCTCATGATTGGTCTTTCTACCCATATTTTCTCTCTGGTATTTCTAGTTAATATTGTTGGTAACCACATTTCTTTCTTACCCATTTCTCAGGGTAGCTACTTCATTACCATTGTTGGTAATTTTTTTTTTTTTTTTTTTTTTTTTTTTTTTAATGAAGCTCTTACATTTCTTACTTTCCTCTTTTCTTTCTTCTTTCAACATGGCTGAAAAGCCAACAGGTTTTAAGAAGTGCACTTCCTGTGGGCATAAGATACCCAAGCCCACAGGGAATACATCTATTGCTTATATGCGGGTCATTAATATACCCCTTGTCATATCTGCGTGGGGTTTAACTCCAGGGTCCTAAGCGATACAGGAAACAAACAAGTATTAAAAGGTTTGATTCCAGCTTCATCTCCTTTTCCTTCAGCTTCAGTTTCAGGGGCTGAAACCCCCACCAAGAAATCAAAAACAGCTTTAGAGCCCAGGGAGCAGAGAAAATGCTCTCCTGCATGTTCTCTTAAGCCTGCCTCTGTATCAGACCCACCATCAAAAATTCCTAAGTGTTTGGATCTGACACTTTATGTCAAACTCTCTCTGAGCTTCTTTCTGGAGTCAGTCTCCCCTATGCTGCAATTTCCTATATTACAGGAGACGCCCAGAAAATTGCCTCAACCACCTTTTAGTTCTTCTTCTGTTAGATCCCTCCCAAAGTCTGTCTGAGGTAGATGTGAATAGGCTGATGAGGAAATTCCTCAGAGCCCGGATTCAGATGGGGGTCTTACCATCTCTGTCTCCCATTGGATCCATGAGCCTTCAGCCTGTTTCGCATTCCATCATATCTCTTTCACTGATCCGACCACTAATTTTGGACCCCTCGGATCCAAGAACCCTGAGAATCAAAGCATCGGATGCAAAGATAACCTTTTCTTTGACTGCTGTGGTATCCTTGTCTTGTTTGGTGCCTACCCCACTTGAGCAGCACAAGTCTCAGATCTGAAGCTGGATCCAGGGGGATGCTGTTGACTCACAAGCATTTTGGAGCCTTTGCTTCCCCTCAGAGCCTTGGCACTGGACTGCTTGGGTCTGATTCTTCCTCCTTGACAGGAGTCTGGGGAGGGCTGGAGCTTATTGGCACCTGGAGTTTATGCTCTGGTGAGGTTGGCTTCGGCTTCTGCCACTACTCAGATCCTACCACCATTCCTCCTTTGAACTGGAATGTTGAGCCTCATTCTCCTATTCCACAGGGACAGCCAGCCCTTTCAGTTTTCCAGGCAGTTTCTCATCAGGAACTTCTCATTTCTTTCAATACTTCTCCAGATTATCCCACTGAAGAGGTCTTCTGGAAGAGAGAGTGCAAAAGGTAGCACTTAGATTACACTCAGGAATCTTTAACTGAAGACACTGACTTTGATGAAGGGGAAATGGTCCCCCATATCTCCACCAGAAGACATCTCCTTTGGAGATATCCTTAGTCAAAAGGGTGAATGGTCTTCCCAGGCAAAGTCGGTGTTCCTAGAAGCCTTCAAGTCTGGCCAGTCTGTGTCTTGGGTTTCCCCTCTGGTGGATGGCCTCATTGATCTTGTGTCCCACCGGGCATGGAAGGAGCCAGAAATCATAGAATCAATTCTAAAAGAAGGACTTGGCTGAACAAAGCTCTTCTCTTCATCCTCCTAATAGAGAGTCTAGGGCGATGGACAGATTTGGAAAGCTCGTTTACACCTCAGTGACCTTTACCATACAGTCACTCAATTGTTTGGCACATTTTACCAGACTACAGAGAGACTTAAGGAACTTTCAAAGTCTAGCCTTGGGTCCATGTCAGTGGAGGAACAGAAACAGTTTTCTTTGCAACTGGCCACCCTTCAATTGATTTCTAATGCATCCATGAGGTTAACCTCTCATGCAGCAGAAGGTTCCTCACAGGCATATTGGGAGACCAGGTTGGATGTGCTTGTTTGTCTTTGTGAGCCCTTTAAGCTTTCTTTCATTAATGATCCCTTTGATGAATTTTCTTTTTTTGGGCCCACAGTAGAAGAAACACTTTCCCATAGTGAGCAGGATGGAAACACCTTGTCTGCTTTTCTACTCTGCAAAGATCTTTTTCTAGGAATCAGCATGGTGGTAAGAAGAAGTGGTTCTAAAAATCACAGGGACCTTTTCAAGACTCACGAGGGGTAATCTCTCCCAGAGGCAGGAGGGAAATTAAAATGGAAGATGCTGTCCTTGCAGCAGAGGGGATCTGCAAAACCATTGGTATTGAGAGACTTTTTAGCACTCCTGAAGGGTTACCTGACTGTTCTTCTCTGGTGGCAGTTGGGGAGTGCTTATCTTTGCACCCAGAGGCTTGGGTATTCATCATGAAAGACACTTGGATGCAAATAATTATATTCAGAGGATATTTCATTCCCTTTTGGCAAATTCTCCCACCCAAATGGAAAAACCTCCCTGACGTTCCACCCAATCAGCAGTAGTTAGCAACTCAAAAAGTTCAAAAGCTGCTAGACAAGAGAGTCATCCAGGAGGTCCCACCAGACCAGATAGAATTCAGAAGTTACTCAATGTTCTTTTTAGTACCAAACAAAACAGGGAACCTAAGGTCCATTTTGGATCTCAGCAATCTAAATCAGTTTGTGAAGAACTTCAAGATGTTCTTCATGTTTCAATATTGCAGTCATCACATTTGGGTTATCTGCCTGCAGGTAGCCCTCAACCGGCCTGAATACCAGAGTCTTGGGATTTCTGTGTCGGATGCTGTCGCTTCTTCCATGATGTCAGGGGTATAAAACATACAGCCGATGCCATTACATCAGTCTTTCTTGCCGTGCGGTGCCCCAAGCAGAAGCAGTTTGCAAGTGCCAGTCGGCCGACTCCTGAAATTTTCATTTTTGAGTTTCTGACCTGAAGTTTTCAAAAAGATAAGTACCCCATTGGGGATCCTTTTTTCTTGCTCTAACCGATGTCAGAAAAAATTAACAATTGTCTTGCCTGTGGAAAGCAAATGCCTCATAGAGATTTTCATTCTTACTGCGTCACGTGTTTAGGCCCAGACCACGACGTCCCTCGCTGTCAGTTTTGTGCCTTGTTCATTGCCTGAACTATTTGACAGGCTATTTTTGTAGATAAATACTTTGGTTCTCGATCTTTGTACTCCGAAATGGCTTTAAGCCATCTGACTACCGATCTTCCAAAGGATGAAGACAGAGAAAGACCGCATAGGTCCAAAACTGCTGCCGACGCTTCCAATAAGCTAGTCGCCAGTCTGCCGGTATTCAGTAAGGCGCTTTTGCAGCCCCTGATACCTGCTACTACAGATTTGCAGGTCTCTACTGAGACCCATTTGGAGTCCGGTATGCAGCGAGATGCTTCTTCGACTATGGAACCTGCGGATGTCTCTACCTTGGATGGGTCCGGAGCTGCTGTGCAGGCACCCGTTTCTGTGTGTGTATTCAGGCCTACCGATTTTCATATCAAACCGACTTTGTTTCAAGCTAAGAATACCGAATTCCTCAGGCCTAAAACTCTCCCTAAGCCTAGAAAACCAACGACCAAAGTGCATTCTCAGGCCCATATGCCTCAAAAACAAATGATTAGAATGGCTGAAGACCTTATTACCTTAATTAGGGGAAGCCAACTTTCCCCTCTAAGAGGCCTAGAACTGATTTTCTTTCTGATTCTTCTGATCAGGAATCTGATATCTCTGTTCCTTCTGACTACCAGGATTTACCCTTATCTACTTATGAGGATTCTAATGCAGTGGATTGCATTCCCTCTGCTTCCCCTTCAGAAGGTTTTTCTTTTGGTGAAACCTTGCATACCCTTAGGTAGCATTTCCGCTGGGAAAGCCAGGAATATTCTCACTCCAAAAAGAGACTTAGGGAATTTTTAAACCTGCCTCAACACAGGCCTCTAGCTGTCCCTCCTGTTCTGGAGATTGTAGATGATGTTTTCTTGGAATCCAGCCTTACCCCAGACACTTTGCCTCCAGCTCCCAGGAAACCTGACCGGTACTACAGAGTACCTGACTCTCACAAATTCCTTTTCAATAATCCTACTGCGGATCCAGAGACCATTTCTCAAGGACCAAAAGGCATTAAGGCTACTACTGCCAAAAATCCTACCCCTTCTGATAGGGATTCTAGAGCTTCAGACAGATGGGGTAAGAAGGTATATACTTCTGCTACTTTGGCCATTAGGTCTTTAAATTGCCAGTTTCATATGTTAAAGTATCAGCAGCATATTATGGGAGTAATTAAACAGAAAATGATGTTGATTCCTGACTGTGCTGAACACAAAGATTTACAAGAGTTAATGCATTCTGGTGACCAAGTAGGTAAACATACTTTGCAATGTGGTTTTGATGCTTTAGAAGCATCTTGCAGGGCTGCTGTCACTGGGTCTGTACTTAGAAGGCATGCTTGGCTTAAGGAACAAAACTTGCCAGATAATGTTAAAGCTAAATTACTGTATGCACCCTTACACCAAAAGCGCCTTTTTGGCAACAAAGCAGTAGTAGTCCTCAAAAGGATGGAGGAAAAAGCGAAATCTATGCAAACTGTTAATGATTTCTTACAAGTACAGCCACCTAGATTCAGTAGGCATTGGCCTTTAAAGAACTGGTCCTTTCCAGTCCCTTCCAGGCCTTCCCAGTACAAACCCAGGAGCAGCAGGCCACCAAGACTTCAGTCTCAGGCTATGCACAGATCAAAGCAGTGGGGGGCCCCCACTTCCAAAGCAGGTAGTAGTAAGCCACCCCCTTATGGAAAGATGACACAGTGACTTATCCTTAACTCTACCAAGCCTTGCTCATCTACTTGCTCCCTTAGGAGGAAAGCTCGCCCTGCATGCAAAAAACTGGGAACTCATTACCAAAGACAAATGGGTTTTAAACATAGTTTCCGTAGGATACAGATTCCACTTCCACTCACTCCCAACCCCAAGTGGATGGCCAGACCTCCCCCCAAACCAGTGGTCAGAGGCCCAAAAACAAGTGCTCTCTCTCCTCAGTATCAGGGCTATTCAACCTGTCCCAGCAGAACAAAGGGGACAAGGTTTTTATTCAAGATTGTTCCTGGTTCTCAGAAAAGAAAACTCCTGGTGTCCTATCCTGGACCTTTCTATTCTCAACAATTTTCTGGTGATTCCAAAATTCAAAATGTTAACTCTTCAGCAGCTTCTTCCTATGCTAGCCAAGAATGCCTGGCTGGCAACTCTAGACTTAAAAGAAGCTTACCTGCACATCCCAGTAAGGGAATCCTGCAGAACATTCCTATGCTTCAGGGCAGGCTCTATGCACTGTCAGTTCTGTGTACTTCCCTTTGGCTTATCTACTGCACCCAGGGCATTCACAAAGTGCCTAGCTCCTGCCATTGCATTTTGCAGACAGAGAAATATTCAGATTTACCCATACTTGGATGATTGCATGATTCAGGCAGAGAGTCAGGACATGCTATTACAGCACCTGGCATTTGTAAAGAGACTTCTAACTTCATTGGGGTACACCATCAGTGAGAAGAAATCACACACATTACCCTGCCAACAGATTGTATTCCTGGGAGCAAGCTTGAACACACCTTCGCAAATGGCATTCCTCACTCCAGAGAAACAAGTTCATTTGACAACCTATTTCAAACTACTGGCCACAAAAACCCAGCTATCTGCAAGGAAAATCCTGCAAGCCCTGGGGTTCATGACCTCTTGCATTCTGTTAATTCCATATGCAAGACTGCATATGAGGAAACTTCAGTGGTATCTAAAAAGTCTATGATATCAACATTCTCAGGACCTGGAAACAATGATTCCTATCATTCCTTTTCTAAGGGCAGAGTTCCTTTGGTGGGCAGAGGCCTGCTACCACAACAAGGGACTCCCTTTCACTCTACCCCCTGCCGCCCAAACCCTAACAACAGATGCATCAGACTATGCATGGGGGGCTCACGTGGCAGGCAGGGCAGTGCATTCAGGGCAAATGGAACCCAAAACAGATGAACCTGCATATCAATCAAAAAGAAATGTTAGCTGTACAGAATGCTCTGACAGCCTTCATAGATCTTATTCTTCCAGGACAGCTATTGGTAAAGACAGACAGCACCACAGTTATATGGTACATAAGCAGGGGGGAACCCATTCCTATCCACTTTGCAGACTAGCCATGGCTCTGAGGAACACAGCCTTGAGCTACCAAGTGAACTTACAAGCTCAATTCCTGACAGGCAAACTAAATTCACTGACAGATGACTTAAGCAGAAATCTCAAGGACCCACACGAATGGAAATTGGAACCCAAAATATTCAAGCTGTTGAGGAACAAATGGGGGACACCAGTGGAAGACCTGTTTGCATCCCCTCAGAACTACCAATTGAACAAATTCTGCACTAGAACTCCCCACAGTCAAGCTTGGAAAGTGGATGCCTTGTCCTTTACCTGGGAAAGCCTCTCAGTTTATGCCTTTCCCCCTCTGCCTCTCCTCTCAAAGGTTCTACTAAAGATCAAACAGGACAAGCCAAGGACAATACTGATTGCACCAGACTGGCCACGCCAGCACTAGTACCCCTTTTGCGCAGTCTGACAGTGTACAACCTTGGCACCTGTCTTAGACCTCTTCCCTGCTGTCCCAGCAGGTGGGCCAGATTCTGCACCCTCAGCTTCAAACCCTGAACCTTGCAGCCTGGCTAATTCCCTCACCTCACCTCCAGCAACCCTCAATAAGCAGATGCTGGATGTCATTCTTGAGGCAAGGAGGCCTAGCACTAGAAAATCCTATTCAGGAAAGTGGAAAAGATACTGTTCCTGGAGCCAGGCTCAGGGGATGGGCACAACGGTGCCCAGCTTACCTCATATTCTAGATTATTTATCAGAAATGCTCCACAAGGGCCTGTCTTTCTCTTCAATTAAGATTCATCCCTATGCCATATCAGCACATTATAATACTGAGCCAGCCCTCTTCTCTCATCCCCTGCTAAAACAATTCCTTAGAGGGGCCAAAAATTTAAGACCCCCCAGCAGGGCTCCCACTCCAGCATGGGACCTTAACTTTGTATTGTAAAAACTCACTCTTCCCCCCTTTGAACCAGCTGCTACAGCAGAGTTGAAATTCCTTTCTTGGAAAACAGCTTTACTTCTAGCCATCACTTCAGCAAGAAGAATGTCTGAACTGCAGTCCCTTATGGCAGTGAAACCCTTCATTATCTTCCATGCGGATAGGGTTTCACTCAGGACTAATCCATCCTTTATGCCAAAGGTGGTGTGGCTCTAAACCAGTCCATTCATTTGCCTAGTTTTTCCCTAGTCCTCAGAATAAAGGGGAAACGGGTACACAGACAGCTTAGATTCTATTTGGATAGGACTAAGCCTCTCAGAAAATCTGACCAGCTGCTGTTTAGCTTTGCTGCAGGGGGAGAGGGGAAGGCCATTTCAATGCAAACCATTTCCAAATGGGTAGCACATTGCATCCATTTCTGCTAAAAACACCATGGAAAACCTACCCCACTGGGGATAAGAACACATTCCACTAAGGCTGCATCTACCTCTATTGCATTTCTTAGAGGAGTCACTATCAGGGACATCCTGGAAGCTGCACCCTGGAGCTCTGTACATACTTTCACCAAGCATTACCACCTGCCTATCTTTTCTAAATCCAAAGCTGGATTTGCCACAGCAGTCTTACAGGGCCTTATTGCTAGCCCTAATGCTCTTTAACTACCTCCAGCCTTCCTTAACTTTGGGAATCAACACAAATGTGATGACTGCAACAGCGAAACACGAAGAACATAGTACAGTTGTGT
The DNA here is from genome assembly GCF_019279795.1 of Protopterus annectens. Lineage (NCBI taxonomy): Eukaryota > Metazoa > Chordata > Ceratodontiformes > Protopteridae > Protopterus > Protopterus annectens. The sequence goes on along the minus strand of NC_056747.1, from coordinate 692,271,617 downwards.
ACACTTACCATAAATGTAGATGTTCGAGTGTATTCCATGTTGCAGTCTGGTTACCCTCCCTTCAGCCCCCTGACTTCTCTTGACTTTTACCTTTCCTTTTTGTTTGGCATATATTATATCATATGTATTTGCTTTTTTGCTGGGGGTGTTCAATACCATATAATTGCTTCCTATTGTGGGGGCACCTGACATCTGGGGCAAGAAAAACTGATGTAATGGCATCAGCTGCATGTTTTATACCCCTGACGACCTGACGTCATGGAAGAAGCGACAGCATCTGACGCAGAAATCCGAAGCCTCTGGTATTCAGGCTGGCAGCTACCTGCAGGCAGATAACCCAGATGTGATGACTGCAACAGTGAATACACTCTAACATCTGCATTTATGGTAAATGTACACATCTGTGCTTTCTGGATAGTCGTGGTTTAGTCTATTCTGTCTCTTTTGCAGAAAGATGATTGCATGTGCTGCATAGATCTCCAGGATGCATACCATCACATTAAGATGAACAGGCATTCCCAGAGATATCTGCACTTTCGGCTGGGGGCAGTCATCCATTCAGAGCCCTACCCTTTAGGCTTACCAAGTGTATGGCAGTAGTGGCAACTCATCTCAGACTGCTCAGATTCAGAGTGTTTCCTTATCTAGATAACTGACTCCTCACTTGTCCAACCAGGCATCTCCTCAGAAAAAGTTGTGGACTACTTACTTCAGTTATGTCAGTCTTTGGGATCACAGTCAGTTATTTAAAGTACCACCTTCAACGGTTCAAGTCTTGGAGTTTATAGGAGCTCACCCAGATGCAACCAATCAGTTGGCCTTTCTTCCTTCAAACAGAATACAGACTTTAAAATTGCATGTCACTCAGATTCTTTCTCATTCTGCTCCCCCAGCAAAGTTACTTCTTCAAGCCTTAGGGTCAATGGCTGCAGCGATTACCCTGCTACCAATTGCTCATTTCTACATGTGGATTATTCACTGGTCTCTAGCAGTTCAATGGTCAATTCTTCAACAGCCTCCGAACCATCCTATGAAGCTTTCTTGGGTTTGCAGACTGCCTACTTTGGTGGATTCAGTCCATCAAAGTTTGTCAGGGATGTCCTGTTATACTTCCACCCCCAACAGCCACGGTGACTATGGATGCCTCCCAGTTGGGGTAGGGGGGGGTATTTTTTGGGATGGACCAATCTGCATAGTAACGTCCTAGAGATGAGAATGTCCTTTTAGAATTGGAGGCCTTTCGGAGCTCTCTCTCCCTCGAGGGACAATTACTATACAAATGGACAACATGTCAGTTGTCTGGTACATCAGCACACAGGGGAAACCAGGTCCTACCCTCTTTGCTGAGAAGCAATATGTGTGTGCCAGTGGGATATCTCTTCCAACTGCATTCTTCTAGCAGTGCACATTCTGGAAAAATCCAAAGTTCTGTTCAACAAGCTCAGCAGGACTATTGTAATGCTTCATGAATGGTCCGTCATCCATGTGGTAGTGGAGATACTCTTCCATCTATGGGGTCAGTCTTGCTGTGACCTCTTTGCCTCTCCCCTCAACAGCAAGTGGAGCAGGTTCTTTGCCCTAATCTCCCCTCAGGAAAGTCCCCAAAGAGATGTTGTAGTCCACGCTTGGCCCCCTGGTCTTCTGTGCGCTTACTCCCCCTTATCTTTAATCTCCAAATTTCTTCACTAAGCACATTGGTTAAAGAGCAAGTTTGGTTCCCCTTTCTGAAGTCTTATCTCCTATGCCCTCCTTGGACACTTGACCCCAGTCTAGATCTGCTGTGTCATCACACAGGGATGGTTCACCCAGACAATTCAGGCCTCAGGTTGACCACATGATTTTTCCATTTCCAGTGATGGCTAGACAGTCCAGACGTTCTTCCCTAGTTCTTCAGATTTTAGTATCTCAGAAAGCCTCACCCAGAAAAATATATGAGTAAATGGAAATGATTTTCTTATTGGGCACATCAAAGAGAATTAGATCCCTTTACTGGTCCTGCTGTTTCAGATTTTCTTGCTTCCATTTTTCATGGAGGTGCTAATTTTTCAAACATCGAAGTCCAGCTAATAGCCATCTGTAACTATCACACTGGAGATGATGCTTTCCCTCTAGCTTCATATAGGTTACGCAAAGCTTTCCTTAAAGGTACCTTCTTACTTAGAGCCCTGATTAAAGACCCTACTCCACCATGGGACCTTACACTTATGTTGTAGAGCTTGGCTTAGCTTCCCTTTGAGCCCTCAGACAAGTCTGATTTCAAATTTCTGTCTTGAAAAACAATCTTTCTATTGGCTATAACTTCATCTAGGTGAGTTTCTGAACTCCAAACTCTCTCTTCAAAACTGTCTTATTTGATTTTCTGTAAAGACAAAGCCACTTTATGTGCCAATCCATCTTTTCTACCAAAAGTAGCCTCTAAAACAACCATCCAAGTAATCAACTTGCCCATCTTCCTTCCAAAATTTTCCAGTAAAGGAGAGTACATGTTTCACCTTTTGGATGTTCATAGACAAATTCTTTTTTATCTTCATAGAACGAAGGATTTTAGGAAGACTGACCAACTGTTTGTTTCCTTTGCCTGTAACAAATTGGAGAAAACAGTTTCTAAAGTCACTTTAGCAAAGTTGGTTAACAGGCTGTATCTTGTGTGTTTATTCTTTACAAGGTCTGCCTTTACTGAGACCTCCTAAAGCTCATTCCACTAGATCTATGGCTACATCTGGACTATAGCCTCTATTGATGACATTTGTGCTGCAGCCACTTGGTCCAATGCCCATTCTTTTATTGCTTTTTATAAACTGGACCTCATTTCCAGAAGCAGGACTGCCTTTGGTTCTGCGGTACTCTGGAATATCCTTTCATGAGGGCCACCCAAGGTTATCATAGCTGGGGACTCATTCATTGAAGAATGAATGAAAAGGACAACATCAGATATAAAAGTTATGTACTCACCATACCTATGCATCTGTGTTGTTTATTTTCATTTTTCCTCAATTTCCTTCTCTCCTTTACCTTTGGACGTGATCTGATAGAAGTATTGGAACTACTTTACTGTTTGAGTCCCTATTCTGTTCTGCTCTGCTTTATTCTATTCTATAAGTTATAATCAACCTTTTACGGATTGAGCAGCAGACTCGATATGAGGTAATAAAGGAGTTAGGGGCAGTAAGGGTAAGGGGAGGAGCTTGAGAGTCTGATCCAAGATTCTGGAAGAAATGCAGCCAAGCCAGATCCAAGGCCCATTCATTGAAGAAGAATGAAAATGAACACAGATGCATAGTTATGGTGAGTATGTAACTTATTTTTTCAATATTTTTTGATCAGGTTAGTGGTTATAGTTCATAACACCCAGAACACTTCAGAATTATTTAATATATGAATCCTTATGATGTGTGATTCCAAGACTCTGCCTGTAATGTTTGATCTCACATTGTTAATCCTCGTTCATTCCTTACGCATTGGTATTGGTTCCAAGCTCGAACCGAGCCGGCCATTTTCCAAGCTCGCATCAGCTTCAAACTCACGAGCTAAACTCTTACCAACAATCCCCCTCTCCTGGTTACCTCAGAATTCGTTTGCCGCGTTGCCATCCGGTTGTGTCAAGCTACTTCTCTTGAGCTAAGTACAGTCAATTGTTGTTTAATTGCTTTACAAATTATTTTTCTGTCAGAAAAGTTGATATTTTATTGTTTCTTGCACTATTGCATCTAGCGTTCATAATTTCCTCAGGTTTTTTCTGTCCTTTACTTACCATTTTTACCGCAAGGTAATTTTCTCTTTACCATCATTGGTAATCTTTTTCCCTTTCTGTTTCATACCTTCGGGTACTCTCTTGTACCATTGTTGGTACTTTCCTATTAGTTAATATGGCAGATAAAAAAGGTAGTCTAGGGTTTAAGCGGTGTTCTGATTGTGGACACAAACTGCCTACTTCTGATGCACACTCTTTATGTGTTTATTGTTTGGGAGCTTCCCATTTATCTGTTGAACCACCTTGTACTATTTGTGAGAACATTTCTAATAGAACTTTGTTAGAAAGGAAAAATAAGCTGATACTGAAGGGACTTCTAAAATCTCCCTTTTCAGAGGCTATTTCTGGGTCAGAGGTCTCAACCCCTCTTAAAGCCCATAAGAAAATGGATGTTTCTACTAAGGCTAAATCCTTGCCTTTGTCCCCGGCTGGGGACTCTCACCAACCAAAACATAAAAAGGCTAAAATTTCTGCTCCAGAGTTCTCTCTGTCAGCCCCAGTGCTTTCGGTGCCCAGACCTTCGGCTCCATTAGTGATTTTGGCTCCATCCTCTCCTGCAGTCTTCTACATATCGGCACCGAGGGGCTCCTCGATTCAGACCATTACCACTGTATCGGCACCGACTGTTCAGTCAGCACAGACCTTGACCACGTCGACTCTGAGGCCTTTATTATTGACTCCAGTTTTGTCGGTTCCAGCTTCGGCACCGACAACCACTTCGGCACCGATCCCCGTCTCGGTGCAGACAATGACATCGGCACCAGTGACTTCTTCAGTGCAGACTACAGTAGTTCAGTCTTTCTCGACACTGTTGTCCTCGGTGCGGCCAGATGAAATGAGCAACAAGTCTGCCTCCTTTGTGGACAGGCCTGTTTCTCCCTCAGTCTCTGTGAGGTCCACTAGAAGCCTTTCCAAACATGATGTGTTGCGTCTTGTGGACCAGGCATTCTTGGCCAGAGGTATTCCACCCCTCAGGAACTATCCTTCCTTGGGAGGTGATCACCCATCTCCAAAGACACCTTCTTATTCTCCTCCTTCATTGCCTTTGAAGTCCATGGATATAGAACAGTCTTCCCCTTCTGCGGTTCCCTTTATGGATCTCACTAAGGAACTGCAGTTGCCTTCATGGCAGGAAAGTTTTGCTATGACCCAGGATGTCAGCTGTGACACGCATAGCTTGCTGCTCCACAATCATCCAGGGACTCCGGGTCGGCAGGCTGAGCCACTCAGGGGAGGAGTGCCCCCTGTCCTAGACATACACTCCTCTCTGGGTGGACCATCCTTCCAACTGATGGAGAAGGCTTTCGTTGCTGCTGGCAATACCGGACTGTCTATACCTCCGCCCTCCTCTGGTACACTGGTTTCACAAGTCTCACCTAGCGGACACTGGGTGCAAGGGCCTCAAGACATATTGCCTCAGGAATCCCCCTTTCCGTTGTCTTCCCCAGTTTCTCCCACTGAGGAGGTTCACCGGAAAAGTTAATGTAAGAGGAAGCACATGGACTCCACAGAGGAGTCCCTCACCGAAGACACAGATTTCAATGAGGGGGAAGTATCCCCTCGGTCACCCTCTGAGGTATCCTTTGGTGATATCTTCGAGATCCTGAAACAGAGAGGTGACTGGCAGTCCTCTAATCCGACCCCTGAGAAATCTGCGTTCCTGCAGGCCTTTTGCGCTCGGCCCCCTACCTCCTGGGTTACTCCACCTTCCGATGAACTTGTCAAGTTCACCGTGCAACATGCTTGGAAGGCCCCTGATACCGTCAAAGCTATTCCCCGGAGGCCAGATAAGATCTTGTCCCCTCCTGCTTCAGATCCCCATTGGTCCAAAGGTCTTCCTGTAGATGCTTTGGTGGTGGCGGCTGCAGCAAAAAAGGATCTGGCAGAAGACGAAAGCCAGACTTTCCATCCGCCTAACAGGGCGTCCCGGGCCCTGGACAGAATAGGGAAGCGCACCTTTGCTTCAGCAACCTTTGCTATTAGGTTCCTGAATTATATGGCACATTTTACCAGGCTTCAAAGGGATCTGGTTTCTGAGCTCTCTGAAACCTTGGCTGGTGCAGTGTCTGATGAGGTCCTTGACAAAGTGGCCTCTCATCTGGCCACCATTCAGTCTATATCTAACTCCTCTATGCGATTGATATCTCACTCATCAGAAGGAGCAGCTAGATCGACGGGTTCAGCTGCGGTCTTGAGACGACACACCTGGATGCTCTTGTACAACTTCACAAAACCTTTTAAGTCTTCCTTTCTTAATGCCCCATTGAGCCCTCCTCGTTGTTTGGGCCCAAAGTTAAAAGCACACTGGCCAGATGTGAACAGGACGGTAAGACCCTTTCTGCCGTAGGTGTCCGTTATTCTTCCCCTCCATGTGCTTTCTCCCGAAACCAAAAGAGTGGGAAGATATGGTTCAAGAAATCTCAGGGTACTTTCTGTGACACACAGGCCAAGTTCTCCCCAGAGGCAGTGGGGGAAACTCTCAGGGAAGACGCTTCTTTCGGGGCAAAGGGGGACCACGTAACCAGGGTTCCAGGGATTCTTTCCCTGGTCAATCCTACCAGCGCTCCCTAAGAGCGGCCCAACTCCTTTCCTCTGGAGGGGGTTGGGGAACGTTTCTCCTTGTATCCTTCTGCCTGGCTAACCATCACCACCGATTCTTGGGTACAAAGGATCATAACTAGAGGTTATCATATCCCCTTCGATCTTTGTCCCGTCCCTTCAAAAAAATCTTCCCGATGTTCCACCCAGTCAAAGGGAAGAAGCAACACTAGAGATAGAAAAGCTGCTAAGAAACAGAGTCATCCAAATAGTCCCTCCAGACCAGATAGGATCTGGATTCTACTCAAGACTGTTTTTGGTGCCAAAGAAAACCAGGGACTGGAGACCAATTTTGAATCTGAGTGTGTTGAACAAGTTTGTGAGAGTACAAAAAGTTCCGGATGATCACTATACAGTCTATCCTCCTACTTTTGGAAAAAGACGATTGGATGTGCTCTATAGATCTTCAAGATGCTACTACCACATAAAGGTGGGCAGGCCATCAAGAAGATTTCTGCACTTCCGTGCGGGAGCCAGTCACTACCAGTTCAGAGTACTGCCCTTCGGACTCTCTACAGCCCCCAGAATGTTCACAAAATGCATGGCAGTTGTCACAGCTCACTTACAACTTCAAAGATTCCAGGTGTTTCCATACCTAGACGACTGGCTCATTTCCGCCCCCACCAGACATCTACTGGGAAAAGCCCTGGCATACTCTCTCCTCGCTGCTCAAAGGCTAGGCATAACCATAAACTGGCAGAAATCCAATCTCATCCCATCTCAGTTGACAGAATTCATAGGGGTCATCTTGGACACAAAAAACTGCAGAGCTGCTATTCCAGAGCACAGAATTTTAAGGATAAAGCAACAACTAATTCCAATCCTTTCAAAGGAAAAATCTACAGCTCACTCGGTTCTACAGCTGTTGGGTTCCATGGCAGCCTCCATCACCATTGTTCCCCTGGCCAGGTTTCACATGAGGCTTCTACAATGGCTACTACTCACCCAATGGTATCCTTTTCAGCCATAATTCGAGTAACCCACAGGTGCAAACAGGATTTAAATTGGTGGATGACACAAGATCTCTCACAATGGTCTTGCCCCTCCTCCCCCCAGCAACCCAAGACCACAGTGACCACGGACCTCCCTGATTGGGGGGGGGGGGCGGCTCTGTCAGGGACAGACAGTCCAAGGCATTTGGTCCCAACTGGAGGCCCATCTGCATATAAATGTTCAAGAGCTGAGAGCGGTGCTTCTGGCATTGCAAGCATTCCGTCCCCTGCTGCCGTCTGGGACCATTGCTATTCAATCAGACAACGTTGTGGTGGTCTGGGACATCAGCAAGCAAGGTGGAACCAAATCTTACCCCCTTTGTCGAGAGGCCATGAGGATATGGCAATGGGCGATGGCTACCAACCATTTTCTTCTAGCAATGCAAATTCCCGGGAGTTCCAACGTGATAGCAGACAGACTCAGCAGGTGATTTCTTCAACATCACGAGTGGTCCCTGAATCCCTTGATAGCGGCGGAGATCTTCCACCGCTGGGGCCATCCTTGCTGTGACCTCTTTGCATCCCCGACCAACTACGAATGCAGGAACTACTTCGCCCTGATTCCCCCTCCGGGACAGTCACCCAGGGACACTCTAGTCCACGATTGGCCCTCGGGTCTTCTCTACGAATTTCCGCCCTTTCCTATCATTCCCCAGTTTCTGAAGAAAGCCCAGCGGTTGAAGAGCAAGGTAATCCTCATAGCACCATATTGGCCCCGACAGATTTGGTTCCCATTCCTTTGGCCTCACCTACTAGATTGACCATGGATTCTCCATCCAATCCCGGTGTTGATCTCACACCCACAGAACCTGATTCATCCCAACTTGAACAGCCTGAAGCTAATGGCTTGGCTACTTCATTTCCCTTGATTGCCAGGCAGAATGATCTTTCTTTACCAGTACGTGATATTCTCATTGCTTCTCATAAGTCTTCCACTAGAATTACTTATCTGAGCAAGTGGAAAAGATTTACCTGTTGGCTGAAAGATAAACAAGTAGACCCTTTTTCAGCACCAGTGTCGATAATACTAGACTGTCTGGCCGACCTGTTTCAATCAGGTCTATCGACCGCTACCATTAGAGTTCATTTGGCTGCAATTTCTAATTTTCATGAAGGTGTCCAAAATTCCTCTCTTATGTCCCATAAATTGTGCAAGACCTTCATAAAAGGTGTAAATCATCTGAAGCCACCTTTTAGAGAACCTATTCAACCATGGGATTTATCATTAGTTCTACAAGCTCTGACAATGGCACCTTTTGATCCAGCCTCTTCTTGCGACCTCAAGTATTTGTCATGGAAAACCTTGTTTTTGGTTGCTATTACTTCTGCCAGACGTATTTCTGAACTTCAACCTTTATGTATCAAGAGTCCATACTTGATTTTTCATAGAGATAGGGTGTGTCTGAGAACTAATCTGTCATTTCTGCCTAAAGTGATCTCTGAAATGTCCTTTAATCAAGCCATTGAATTGCCAGTTTTCTTTCCCAACCATTCAAACAGAGGAGAGTATTGCCTACATACCATAGATATACACAGGTAAATCCGTTTTTACTTAAACAGGACTAAACCCTTTCGTAAATCTGACCAGTTATTTTTGGCTTTCTCTGGATCTAGATAAGATCTGCTGTTGGTAAGGTCACATTAGCTAGATGGTTGAAGGACTGTGTGACCTTTATTTACACACAACGTAATATCTCATTGCCTACTACCATGAAAGCTCATTCAACAAGGTCGGTGGCAACTTCTGTTGCCTTCCATGCCAGAGCTTCTTTACATGACATCTGTGCAGCTGCAACTTGGTCTACGCCTCATACCTTCATCAATCATTACAAATTGGATTTGGCCTACAGGGGAAGAGCATCTTTCGGTTCTATGGTGCTCAGGAATGTCCTTCCATGAGAGCCTCCCAGGAATAGAGGTAGCTGGGGATTCTGTCCCATGTGTAAGGAATGAACGAGGATTAACAATATCAGATAAAGAAGTTTTCTCTTACCATAACGTTCCATCTGTATTGTTGATCCTCGTTCAGTCATTACGACCCTCCCTCCTCCCCCCTCCTGTGGTTTCTAGTGGATCTCACCATCCAGTTCTCTTAGGTTATTTGACCAGATGTAGCCTCTACCTTCTTTAACTTGCAAACTCAATCTGAGGTAACAGGGCGAGGGGGATTGTGGGTGAGTGTTTAGCTCGAGAGTTTGAAACTGACGCGAGCTTGGAAAATGGCTGGCTCGGAACCGATACCCGTGTGTAATGACTGAACGAGGATCAACAGTTCAGATGAAATGTTATGGTAAGACATAACTTCTTTTTTCTAATAGCAAATGTCATGACTGAGCCTCTTGCTTATTGTTACCATCCTAATGTCATTAAGTATTCTTGTCTTTCATGTGCCTCTTGTACCCATTATATAAAAGTCAAATAATCTTAAAACGTGATACATTTGGACTAGCCCTACACTTTCTTGTTTCTTCCTTTTTTGTGAGCTCAAAGTGCCTTACATATTGTTGGTACTCAAATGTTCATAGGAAAATACTAGCCTAATGACCCTAAAGGGCCCTTTTATACGTAATAATGTTTCCCAGAAATATTAGAAAGGTATTGGTCTTATAGGTTATGGTAGGGGTATATAAACTTAGGTATGAGTAGTCGAGCATTTACAAGCTTTCTCTTCCTAATAGAGCTATAGGTGCTAGACCAATGGCTAAATTTCCGATCGCCCGTACAGTGATAAACGTCCAGTATGTGTAAGAAGAACATTGCTTCACATGGATGAGAAACCTGTCCCAGAGAAAGAGGCAGCCTTTGAGAGACATACTCGTTCCTCCAGCATGTCCTTTTTGTGTTGCAGGCAAGGTTTAAGTCCCTGGATTGGATGTTTCTGGTGCTATTTGTTTTGTGGATGTGCAGCAGGTCTACTAAAGCTGTATTTGAGGCCAGACATAGGTTACCTCTCAGCAGACCACAGGAGACTGAGTATAAGGACAATGCTTTGAGGCAGTCCTTGTAGGAATTGTTTTCTGTACCATGTATTCATTTGTGAGGCACCTCTGCAGTCACTTCATTTGTTGCTTATGTCTGGTCAGGTACATGCCAAAAGGTTTATTGCACTTGATAAGACCAATATCTTATGAAAGCAGAGTATAGCAGAACAGTGATATCTTTAGACCTGGATGCAACACCCTTGCTTATAAGATGTTCTTCATCTCACATTGCTGCAGTCCTTACATATGGGTAGTCCGCTGTCCTCGGTCGGCCTGAATACCAAAGTATTAGGCTGACGTCGGTCAAGGCGCTTAAAACTGACATCAGGACGTCAGGGTACAAAAGCGCATGACCGACGTCATATCCTCAGTCTTTTTTGCCGCATGGTCCGATGCAGAAGCAGCGTTGCAAGTGCCGTTCGGCGTTCTGAAATTTTTCGAGTTCGGAGTTTCAGACCGAATCCAATTTGGCTAAGTACCCCGTTGGGGAATATTTTGGTTTTTTCTTGCCTCAGTGTATTACCGGATGTCAGAAAAAGTGAATAATTGTATTTCTTGTGGGAAACAGATACCGCATAGGGATTATCATTCTTTGTGCATTCCTTGTTTGGGGCCTGAGCACGACGTAGTTGGGTGTCGCTTTTGTGCTAGGTTTAATAAGCGCACTATTAAGCGAAGGTTAGATTGTGCTAGGCTGGTCTTCGGTAAGCGGTGCAATTATAATATGCCGCCGGATACTCCGCCCGCTTCCAAGAAGCGCAAAGACAAAGCGGTTAAACCCAGGCAAGATGAGTCGTCCGTTCCGGACGCCGGTTCTTTAGAGGCTTCAGTGGAACCGGTGGTTCCGATGGAGGCTTCTCTGGAGTCTCAGGGGGAGTCTTTGATTTTGCAGGATGTGGCCTCTCATGAGGCAGGTCAGGCTGAAGGGGCTTCTCAGGTTTCTGTACTCCCCTCCCTTCCCAGGGTGGTTAGACCCTCTCCTTCTGTTTCCAAGGCTTCTTCCAGAGGCAGGCCAGGTTTAGCTTCTGTTGGTGTCAGTCCTAGTTCAGTAGGGTCTGTGCCTAAGAAGCACATGCTTAAAATGGCAGAAGATTTGATTACTCTGATTAGAGGTTCTTTGCCCCTCCTGATAAGAGGCCTAGGGTGGAGCCAGAGTTGGAAAGTTTTGAACAGGCTTCGGATGTTTCAGAGTCTTCGGCTGAAGACTTGCAGGAGTACACTCCTTATTCTGATTCTGATGCAGAAGATTCCACTCCTTCTGCTTCTCCTCCAGAGGATTTTTCTTTTTCAGAGACTCTTCATTCTATGAGGGAGCATTTTAAGTGGGAAGGTCAGGACTTCTCTGATTCACGGAAAAGGCTTAGAGAATTTTTGTTTTTACCTCAACATAGGCCCTTAGCTATACCCCCTGTTCTGGATGTTGTGCAAGATGTATTTTCAGAGGCTTCACTTAATCCTGATTCTCTGCCTCCTGCCTGTTAAACCGGATAGGTATTACAGGGTGCCTGAGGCTCATAAATATCTCTATAAGAGTCCTAGGGCGGACCCAGAAACTGTTAGTCAGGGACCTAAGGGTGTCAAGGCCTCTGTTGTAAAGAATCCGGTCCCTCTAGATAAAGAGGCCAGAGCTTTGGATAGATGGGGAAAGAAGGTCTATACATCTTCTACCTTAGCTATGAGGGCTTTGAATTGCCAGTTTCATATGTTGAAATATCAAAATTTTCTTCTTTCACAATTGAAATCTAAGGTGGATGCTCTGGCAGAAGGCATTGACTGTAAAGAATTACAAGATTTGGTGCATGTCTCTGAACAGGTGGGTAAGCATTCTTTACAGTGTGGTTTTGATGCTTTTCAGGCCTCTTCTAGGGTGGCTGCCACTGGTTCAGTTCTTCGCAGGCATGCCTGGCTTAAGGATCAGAATTTATCTGACCATGTTAAGACAAGGATTTTGGATGCTCCTTTGCAGTCTGAAGTGTTGTTTGGTCCACCTGTGGAGTCAGTCTTGAAGAAATTGGAAGACAAGGCTAAGTCTATGCAGACTGTTAAAGATTTTTTGCAAGTTCAGCCTCCAAAGTTTAGTAGAAATTGGCCTGCTAAGGGGTGGACGTATCCTTCTTCTGATTCTCAGTCTAGGGGTAGATCTAGGCGTGGTAGGGGCAGAGCTGAGAGTTCCTTCAGACCTAGAACATGGAGTTCACCTGCACAGTCTTGAGTGAGGGCAGGGGCCAGTCCTTTCGTAAACAGGCCCAATGACCTACTTTTCAGCTGCCAGATCCTTCTTGCCTGGCAGCACCTTTGGGAGGACGGTTGGCACTCTTCAAGGAAAATTGGATTTTAATTACCCAAGACAAATGGGTATTGGATATCATACACCAAGGTTACAAGTTTTATTTCCATACCTTACCTCCTTTCAAAGGCATGCCAGACGTTCCTCCTCAGCAAAGACTAGAGGCTCACAAACAGATTTCTCTACTAGTTCAAATAGGAGCTATACAACCGGTCCCTCTGCCAGAAGTGGGCCTAGGATTTTATTCTCGCCTGTTTCTAGTACCAAAGAAAGGGAACACGTGGAGACCAGTTTTGGATTTATCTATCCTCAACACGTATCTGGACATTCCCAAGTTCAAAATGTTGACGTTACAACAGCTTTTACCTTTGCTGGGCAAAGATCACTGGATGGTGACTCTGGATCTCAAGGAGGCTTACCTTCATGTTCCTATCAGGCCCTGTTGCAGGAAGTATCTGCGTTTTCGGGCTGGGACTTTTCATTATCAGTTCTCTGCATTGCCCTTTGGCTTATCTACTGCGCCCAGAGTGTTCACAAAGGTTCTGGCTCCAGTGGTAGCTTTCTTCAGGCTAAGAGGAATACAAATCTATCCTTATTTGGACGATTGCCTGATTCTGGCTCAAGGAAAGGACGAACTTCTTCATCATTTACAGTATGTGATGGCAGTGTTAAGATGCCTAGGGTATTCTGTGAACGAAATAAAGTCCAGTCTAGTACCCTCTCAGGACATGTGCTTTCTGGGTGTGAGACTGAATACAGCATCCCAGATGGCCTTTTTGACCCCGGACAAACAAAAGAATCTTTCTCTTTACTTCCACCAATTGTCTCGTCAGTCCAGGCTGACTGCAAGGACAGTCCTTCAAGCCTTGGGGTTCATGGCATCTTGTATTCTGGTACTTCCCAATGCCAAACTGCATATGAGGAAGCTCCAATGGTATCTCAAAAATGTATGGACGCAACACTGCCAGGATCTGGACACTGTCATTCAGATAATACCTTGCATTCAAAGGAATTTTTGTGGTGGGCTCAGGAATGTCACCTAAACAAGGGACTCTCTGTGACCCGACCAGAGGCGAGTCAGATTCTAACGACAGATGCCTCAGACAAAGCTTGGGGAGCTCATCTAAATGGAAAATGGGTACAAGACACGTGGCCTGCCAGACTTCAACATTTGCATATCAACTTGAAGGAGATGTTAGCAGTCCAATTTGCATTGATAGCTTTCAAGGATTTACTTCTTCCAGGGCAGGTGTTGATTCAAACAGACAACACAACTGTCATGTGGTACATCAACAAGCAAGGGGACACATTCATATCCTCTATGCAGACAAGCAATGATTTTGTGGGAGACTGCTCTCAGTTTACAGCTAAATCTTCAGGCAAGGTTTCTGCCAGGAGCACAGAACTCCTTAGCAGATGTGTTGAGCAGACAAATTATGGATCCCCACGAGTGGAAATTGGATCCTCATGTATTTCAAAAATTGACAGTGTTATGGGGAACTCCAGACATAGATCTGTTCGCTTCTCCACTAAATTACCAGCTGCCAAAGTTTTGCACAAAAAGGTTTCATCCCACAGCTTGGAAAGTGGATGCTCTCTCATTCAATTGGAGCAATCTTCACGTGTATGCCTTTCCACCACTGCCTCTCCTCCCAAAGGTACTCCTGAAGGTCAGACAGGACAAGCCAACCATGATTTTAATAGCTCCGGATTGGCCTCGACAGCACTGGTACCCATTACTGAGAAGTCTGGTACGGGAGCCTCCATGGCCTTTGCCTTCGATTCCACACCTGCTGTCTCAGGAGAACAGTCATTTACTCAATGTCAAACTTCACTCTCTACATCTAACAGCCTGGCACATTCTGTTTTAAATCCTGGAGGGTCTCAGCTTCCACAACAAGTTTTGAATGTTATTTTGGAGGCCAGAAGGCCTAGTACAAGGAAAGTTTACGCAGATAAATGGAGGAGATTTTTAATTTGGAGTACAGCAAAGGACTTTGATGTTTCTAAACCTAACTTAAGTGTTGCTCTTCAATACCTTACTGAGTTATTGGACAAAGGTTTGTCCTTCTCCTCTATAAAGGTTCATGCTGCAGCAATTTCTGCTCACTATGACTGTGACCCACCATTATTTTCTCATCCTTTGTTTAAGCAATTCCTTAGAGGGGCAAAGAATATAAGACCCCCACGTAGAGCTCCTACTCCTGCTTGGGATCTCAATTTTGTGTTGGAGAAACTCACTCTACAACCTTTTGAGCCTGCAGCGACTGCCGAGTTGAAATATTTATCATGGAAGACTGCTTTTTTGTTGGCCATTACCTCTGCGAGAAGGGTTTCTGAATTACAGGCCCTTATGGCAGTTGAGCCCTTCTTAATTTTACACAAGGATAGGGTGTCTTTGCGTACTAACCCTTCCTTTATGCCTAAAGTGGTTTCTAGTGTGGCTTTAAACCAAACTATTCATTTGCCTACTTTTTATGCAAACCCCCAAAATAAAGGGGAGAAGATTTTGCACACTTTGGATATACACAGACAGTTGCGATATTATTTGAGCAGAACTAAAGGGTTCAGGCAGTCTCAGCAGTTGTTTGTTTCATTTGCTTTGGGTTCTCAGGGCAAACCTGTTTCAAAACAAACTATTTCTAAGTGGATTGGTTTTTGTATTGCTTTCTGTTATTCCCATCATGGTAAGGAGATTCCAGCTGGGATTAGGCCTCATTCCACTAGGGCTACTGCCACTTCTACAGCTTTTTTAAGGGGGGTGGCTACAAAAGATATTTTGGAGGCAGCTACTTGGAGTTCAGTGCATACTTTCTCTAAGCATTACCACCTTCCACTTTACTCTAAATCTAGGGCTGGATTTGCCACTGCAATTTTACAGGGCATTTTGGCAGCTCCTAATGCTTTATAGTTTTGCCATCCTCCCTTACCTCTGCTTTGGGATTCTACCCATATGTAAGGACTGCAGCAATGTGAGATGAAGAACATAGTACAGTTTTGTACCTACCATAAATGTAGATGTTCAAGATCCACATTGCTGCAGTCCAATTTACCTCCCTCCTTCCCTCTGTAGTTAGAGGTGGTTGTGTGGTTTGGGTTGTAAATATTGTAAATATGGTTAGTGCACGGGTGGTTGGTTGTTTTTGCTGTTTTTTGGCTTTGGCCTTTCTTTTTAGGGCCTTCTGACATCTGGGGCAAGAAAAGACTGAGGATATGACGTCGGTCATGCGCTTTTGTACCCTGACGTCCTGATGTCAGTTTTAAGCGCCTTGACCGACGTCAGCCTAATACTTTGGTATTCGGGCCGACCGAGGACAGCGGACTACCAATATGTAAGGACTGCAGCAATGTGGATCTTCGAACATCTACATTTATGGTAGGTACAAAACTGTACTTTTTGAAACAGGGAATGATATTCTTAATACTTTAGACAAATGACGGTCAAAGGCCAAGTCACTTGTCTGTGTGTTCCCCAATCCCTGATTACTGGGTCTTCGCTTAGGGGTATATTATCAGTGTAGTAATTTGCAAGTGTGGTCATCTTACCAAAAGATACTATTATACACTTTTTATCATTGAGTTTAAGACCATGACTCTGGCACCAGTTATTAGTCTGTATCAGACTCTCTTGAAGGATGTTTTGTATTTTGGCAGGCTTCAATGACCTCATTTAATTTGCAGTCATCTGCAAATTTGGTCAGCCAAAAGCCTTTGATGTTAGTCTTGACTTCAGAGAAGCAGATGCAAAGAGGAGCTGCCCCAACACTGAGCCCTGAGGAATGCCAGTAGTGACTGGCCTTTCTGTGGAGGCAGACTCCCCTATCTTAACTTCTTGAGTCCTGTCTGTGAGCCAATTGGCTATCCAGTGGGGGACACACGGATTTTTTAACCTAATTCATTGAACTTGTCTACAGTGCTTGAGTGGGATGCTTTGGTCAGGTTGAGGTAGGCAGTATGCACCATTTTGCCCTCATTCATCATCTTGATAACCTTCCTGAAGAAGTCCACCAGACTGAGTAAGCATGACCTTCCATTGACAAAACCAAACTGAGTTGGATACAGCATCTGAAGATTTCCTAAGTTGGTATTTACTTGTTCATGATAATTCTTTCCATGGCCTTGCATATGAAACTTATCAGGCTTATGGGTCAGTAGTTTCCTGGTCCATGAATGTCCCACCTTTTTGTAGTGGGATAACAGTTGCAGTCCTCCAGATGCTTGACATGAAGCTTGTTTGCAGGCTACAGTTGAGTAGTGTTTCTAGAGGCTCCAAAAAGTCATGTTTTGTGTTAAGGATATATCCTGGGATATTATCAGATCACATTGATGCAAGTTTTTTTTGCATTGGAGAGTGCATTGCATACTAGTTTCGTGGTAATAGTAGGGAGAGCTATGGTTGGGGGTACTTCTGGAGAGGTGTCTGGAGAAGAAAGTGAGGTAAACTTGTAGCTAAATTTATTGGTCAGTAGGTTTCCTGTTCTGTCTGGTTCAGTATAGGTGACTGCATTTACAGTTAGATTGGCAAATTGTTGTGTTGCCTTTGAGGGTTTTGTACATAACTAAATAATTCCTTGTGGTTGTGCCTGGGAGACTACTTTTACTTCAGATTTGTCTTTGGTTGACTTGATTAGCCCATTGAATTGTTTATTTAGTTTGATGAGGGAGTTCTTATCTTATTAGGCATTGTGTTTCTTATTTTTAGACAAGATGTTCTTCCTTTTGTTATGTAATTGTTTGATGATGTGATTCCACCAGTGTGACTTGTTTTTTGAGTTTGTTGTGTATTTATTTCAGGTAGGTACTGCATCCTCTGTACAACTGTTTTACATGACTGTTGGGGGTGCTTGTGAATGACTCACTGTAGACAGGTGTTTCCTGGGTTTGGAGGGAGCTTGAAATTTTCCCAGGGTGTCATTTAGAAGTAGGAAGTTTGCCTTAGAATAATTTCTAAAAGTTCCAGGGTTACCTTGTGTCCCAGGTGTTATTTTTATTTTTATCACAAAGATATATTCACTCAGGAACTGCATAACATGTCTTCAAACTCCTGTAGTAATTCTTGTGCTTTGATGGGTAGGCTTGTTTCTTATAACTAACTGCATCATTCTGATTGTTTTTAAATATTTTTTGCACACTTTAACTGCTTAGTCTTGGCATAGAATACCAAAAAAATTCAGTACTGCAGTTAAGCACCATTTTAACAGTAGTACCATGTGGGATTTGTATTTGAGGGCTGTGGGATTGATTTAGGCAAGGCCTAGACAACCATTTCTCTTCACGTAGAATTATGTGCTCCACAATCAGTTTTCTCCAATACTCTTAATAGTTTTACTTGCCTCTCCCAGCCATATACATAGTTGTATGACGCTGCTTAACACCCCACCTCTATACTTCTATTGTAAACCTTATTGTAGCTATATATAATTGACTCTGAATCTGCTTAAAACCCCCATGTCTTAACTACAGTATTAATATTTTCTGCCCTTTTGAGCTCCTTCCCTCACTTTCTTTGCATTTCCAGTCACTAAATTCCCCACCTCTTAATTGCAATGCTAACATTTTCTGCCTTAGCAAGTTCCTTCCCTCACTAACCAGTTTTTTGAATTTCTAATCACTAATCAGAAGATGTTTCTCCCTGGGCCTCTGCTGAAAAATGGCTCTGTCCCAGTCGGACTTTCACGGTAAACAAACAAATACAATCTGTGGGTCATGCTGCTCAACGCTAGAAGTCTAAATTTCAAAATGCACTTGCTCAAAGCCCTCCTTAAAATGGAGAACATCGATATTTGTGCTGTAACAGAGACCTGGTTCACGGCAGCAGAAATCACCCATGCAGTACCAGGCTATATATAATTCCACACCTTTCGGCCCCAGAACTTGAACTGAAGCTCCAAAGGCGGTGGTGTTACCATATTCATAAAGGAT
This sequence comes from Protopterus annectens, assembly GCF_019279795.1. NCBI lineage: Eukaryota > Metazoa > Chordata > Ceratodontiformes > Protopteridae > Protopterus > Protopterus annectens. The sequence goes on along the minus strand of NC_056747.1, from coordinate 692,253,086 downwards.
GCACACACCTCCAGACTGGTAGCCCAACATGATGCATCAGCGATACTTCAGGTGCAGCTAACATTGGGTAAGACGGCAATTCAGGTCGTAGCCTGCTATAGGTCCCCAACCATGTCCCAAGACTCAAACTCCACGTTCCTAAGCACCCTGGAGAATATTAAGGTCCATCCTAACACTCTCATACTGGGTGACTTCAACTACCCTTCCATTAACTGGGAAAACTATTCATGTACCAATACATTTACCCAACGTTTCCTTGAATTTATTAATTCCAATGCCCTGGACCTGCTCATTCTTACCTCCACTAGAGTTAGCAACATCCTTGACCTGGTCATTACTAACATGGGCGACTGTTGCTCTGCACCAATAATCAACTCCTCCCTGGTTAGATCTGACCACAAACTAATCACCTTGGAAATCCCCCCCCCCCACCCCGCAAAGGTAACCACCATGAAAAATTTCTCTAAAGCTAACTTTGGGCTCCTAAAAACAGAAGAGGCTAACTTCACAGCACCCATGCAAATGGAGAATAGTTGCATGACCATCAAATCATACACCATTGCACTGTACGAACACGTACACAAATGCATGGATCTCACCATACCCAATAGAACCAAGACGCTCTCCTCCAAAAATAGGAAGCCAATCTGGTGGTCCCCTGCCATAAACAAACTCTACAACAGGAGGAGGAAACTGATGCGGAATAAGGTTAAGTCCCAAAACTGGAAAAACTCCCTTATCAGCCTCAACAGAAAGCTGAGATCCCTCATCAAATCCTCTAAAGCTAGCTATGAAAACAGAATTGCAGCAGTTAGTAAAGACAACCACAAGGCCTTCAATAGATATGTAAAGAATCTCCATGGCAATACCCAGATGTGCTCTGAGCTACTGCACAATGGTACCTCCTATACCGAGCCAACAGATACTGCCAATATACTGGCCGACAGATACAGTGCCAACTTTATCCCTCTCTCCCCTCCCAAAGGACCTATCACTTTAACAGTAGATTGCTAGGCACCCAGTATTACTACTGCACAGGTAATGACAGCACTGTCCAAGGCCAAGAATGCAGCTTCTATTGGACCTGACAATATCCCTGGCTGTGTTCTACATGAACTACAGAATGAACTGGCACCTCACCTGTGTGCCCTGTTCAATCACAGCCTCACTTCAGGCTTTGTCCCTACCGAATCGCGCACTGCTAGTCATTCCTCTCCACAAAGGAGGAGCGACTACAGACCCTGGGAACTATCGCCCCATTAGCCCAACGAGTCTGATATGCAGTCCTATGGAACGCATCATCATGGACCTAATAAACAAGGATATAGGGAATCTCCAAACTCTGGATCCTACACAGTTTGGTTTTGTGAAGGGTAGATCATGCCTGCTCAACTTAGTTGACTTCTTGAGTCAGTCACCAGAGCTGTGGATGAAGGCAAGGTGGTTCACACAGCCTACCTTGATCTGGGCAAGGGCTTTGATACCATTCCCTACTCAGGAATCATAGGAAAACTCAGTAAGCTAGGCATCAACCCCTATATCACTAGGTGGGTTGCAAACTGGCTCACAGATAGAACCCACAGTGCGAAAGTAGGTGACTCCAAGTCAGACTGCCGACCAGTCACGAATGGAGTCCCACAGTGTTCAGTCCTGGGTCCTCTCCTTTTTGGTATCTACTTCTCTGAAGTCCAGGCCAACACGAAGGGACTCTGGCTGACAAAGTTCACAGACGATTGCAAGTTGGGAGCTATTATTAACTCCCCAAGTGATGTTCACATCCTACAGAAAGGCCTCACTGAGACCAACAACTGGTGTCAGAATCATGGCCTTCAGCTCATTGCCAAAAAATGTCATCATCCCCTTTGGGAAAAACCCAGTTCCCATGAATTACCACATTGATGGTAGTCCACTGAACACAGAAGGCGTTATAAGAGATCTGGGAACACAGGTTGACAGCAACCTCCCTTTCGACCACCACATTGCCACTGTGGTCAGAAAGACCTTCTATGTGGCACATCTCATTACTAAGGGTTTTGCATCCAGAAAGAAAGAGTTCATTGTCTCCCTCTACTCTTCCCTCATTAGGACAGTCATAGATTATAATGCCCCATTTGGCATGTACTCACTAGACACATGCAACAACTGGAGAGGCCGCAAAAGTACCTCACAAAGAGGATCCTAGGCCTTAAACAATTGTCCTATATGGACAGGCTCAGAAAACTCCAAATATTCTCTGTCTCGTATCACCTACTTAGAGGCGATCTTTGTTTGACTTACAAAGCCATGTCTGACCCAGGTCTGTTAGAAATGCTACATCTAAAGAAATCCCAATCTCTCTGCACCACACGCTGCAGAGACCTCAACCTCATTATCACAATCAACAGAACATGCTGGAGGGACAGGTTCATAACCCAGAGACTGTCCATGCTATGGAATAGGCTTCCCATACATGTCAAACAGAGCACCTCACTGGCCCTCTTCAAGAGAATTCTTGATGAGTGGATGGGAAATAGAACATTCACCCCGGGGATCATTCCAGTGGCTCTACTTGACAGAGGTACTGGGAACTAAGGTTGGGTGGCATGCTGCCAGGGTAATCCTATGGGCTAGGCTTGTAAAGGCTCTAGGGCCATTAGCCTAGTACACACCTATGAACCTGTGTTAAATAAATTAAATTTATTTGACAAACCTGCTAATAAACCTCTTTAGTTGCTTCATGTTCAACATCTCTAAATGCATGTGTCTTAAATATTGTAATAATTTCATCTATTTCATATATATGTAATTTAATAACAAATGTATGCATGATTGTTAATGTTTATGAAATGTCTGCTCATGTATATTACTAAAATATCTGTTTAAAATGCTTGTAATACATTGAAGATTCCCCCCATCCTCCACCAAAAAGTTTTTTTCCAAATCTAGTTTAACAAATCCAAGTAAACGAAAGCAAAATAAAATAAAAACATATAATTAATTGCCTGAGCTTCTCCCACAAGAATGAAAATGTTAACTATAGCATTGCTAGTATCATGAGTACACATCACATTGAAGACTGTATTTAATAACGTAGCCTTTAAAATGAACCATATAATAGGCTGACACATCAACCTTCCTCTGTTTTTAAAGCCTTGTGCTTAAGTTTTGCACCAAAATTACTTGCATCTTCATATTTGGGGAAAATCTCCAATTAACTTTGTATTCCATGTAGACTACTCAGCTAGCTGACATGTCACCATGGGAGTCATCTGTTAACTCCTTCATACCCGACACGGTTAATAAAGTGTCAAATTCCTGTGTGCTGGCAGGCTGTACAGTAACCATCTATAGAGTTCTGGGTCACAGTAAATATACATGTAAGAAAATGTTAAAATGAACAAGTGAAGCAACCTTTGCGCTGTTTGATTATTTATTTTTTTTTACATTTAAGCTGCTTAGTCTTGGTATTGAATTCCACAAAATTCAGTACTGCATTTAAAGCACATTTTAACAGTAACACCATATGGGATTTGCTTTTGAGAGGCTTGTGTGATTGATAAAGGCAAGGCCTACACAATTTACACTGTGAATTTGAAGCTGTTTATTGCATAGCTATAACTGTAACTGTAACTGGGTTTAACAAGTGCAGCTCTGGGGAGTGGTGCTCATTTTTACCATACTCTTGAGTCAATGTGAGAAAGGATGGACCTCTAAACCTGCAAGTCTTCCTTCTTAGCATTCATCTTGCTCTTCCCAGTAGTCTTGGGCTGCACACTACCCATCTCCATAAAAGCAACCACTTTTGTCATATAACTAGAACTCAGATGCCCAACCAACTTCTTTATATAATCTTCAGTAACATTTATTTGGTCTTACATACACCAGGCTTCTTGCTCTATAGAACATAATTGTTCGGTATGTAAATATAGCAGACAGTAGCAGGAAAAGCATTTCAGAAGACAGGTATACCGTTTTCCTATATTTTTGATGTGGAATAACCTTTCAGTTTTTTTAAAGCTTTGCAGTAGTTTGGCTGAAGACTTAGGCTATAAAGAAGCTGTTTTAACATTTATCAATGGTGTACTGTTTGTGCCACTTAACTTTTCCCCAGTTTGCTTAATTAGAGCTATTTTCACATTTTTCTCTTTTGATCAGTTATTCTCTTGAATGACTCTTCCAGCCTGGTGAGTAAATACATTCCACTTGCTTCATTTTTCCTCAGTTTTGGGTTTGCATAACTAGATTCCATTACCAGCTATTAGCTACTTTTTATTTTTTAAATCAACAGGTTTGGTCCCTTCAGGGTATGGACATGTAGCTGCCCAAGATATCTTGTAAGATGACGGATTTGTGTGTAGCTGTTCAATTCCATGCCATCCTGGTACCAAGATGGTATTGCTGTTTATCCCTGTAGATAGATGCCCTCAAATATCTTTAACAATTTTTTAGTATTTTTGGGTCACAGGGAAGTGTCTGTGTGTGTGTGTATGTTCCTTTTTAAAATAGCTACATTATTTTTTTCTTGTTGCTTATTATTTTTTTCTTGTTGCTGATCAGCTGTCTGTAGTTGTCAAGAATGTGACAGTACATACTTAACCATATCACATGCCCCTTTTTTCCCCAGAGGTTACTGCCATGGGGAACCCTCCTTTACTTTGAGGATTTGTGAACACATGGCTGATAACATAAATATGGAGGTGCAGTGGCCACATACCACTATATTGGGTTACAGGGGCTTTGCCCTCCCACCAGAAAAAACTTTTAACTTGATCAAAAATGTGCCACAGTCCGGAAAGAAGAAAATTGGCAAAAGATGTTAAAGATATATTAATTTGAATTTTTTTTATCTTTAATTTTTTTCTATTTTTTTTTCTGCTGGTGAATTATGGTTTTTGACCAGATGATCAACTCTTATTTTCTCTGGCAGGGCCACTTTTGTAAAAGCAATTAAGGAACTGAAGACTTTTACATGTAAGACAAATCTAAGTTTAATAGCAAACAGTAAGACTTAGCAATGTCCTCTCAATTTTAACAACAAATAGCGCTTTAATAACCCTTCCTGTGTGCCAGTAGTTTCAGGTTTGGGGAAGTTGTGTGAAAATATTAGAAGGATTTAAGCAAAAAAGCCCAAAGCTGAAATTTAATAATTTCAGTAGAAAAGGAGGGGCCACACTTGGAACTAATGGTTGAAAATCAGATAATGTTAGAATCATGAAAGCAAAGAAGTATTTTTGGTTATGACTAATAACAAGGATTTTAATAGTAAGATGGTTAATTATGCTGAGCAAAAGTGAGATAAGCTGAAATTGATAGGGCTTATAGGCACTATGATGGATGGCTGATTCATTTATTGTGTGAACAAATAATTATACACGATTTATAGAACTGTCTTATAGTTAATTTTCTTATGTAAGGAGTCATTTGTAATGTATCCAAGGTCCATTCTCAAGCAGATATAGTGGTCTTAGCTAGTTTCAAGTGTGGTCCCTCAGTAAGTTTTATTTAAAGTAAAATCAAAGTATTATTTACAATAGCAAATTCTTATACATGATTCATGTAATATCTTAATTTGAATCAAGCCTTTGCTTATACAGCTGGTCTGCTAGAGTTTGTTAAATCTTTATTTATTGTAATTCCATATGAAATGGGATTTTAGTGATTTGCCTCCATTTTGTTGCACGAAGATGATTCGGGTTGTGGAGTCAGCAAGTTTGAGAATGAATTTTGGATGAAATGTTAAAATACATTTTGAAATACATTTTTATTTGTTTTTTAGAATGATGCTAGGAGTACTAGTATGGCCCCTAGCTTTGCTAACTTAATATTGAAGTATTGTGAGGTGAATATGCTGTACAAGGCAAATTGACTTTGCAGATGTGAAATGTATTGCTGTTTTATTGATGATATTTTTGATATGAATAACAATGGATAGAGAGCTGAATGAATTGAAATTATGAATAACGTTTTAGGTTTGTTATGTGTTTTAGTAAAATAAATTGCTGCTCTTGCTGTGTTTTTTATGGGGAGGAAAAAGGTAAACATGGGACAAAGATTAATTATAAAAATGTGCAGGTAATTCAATTATATATCCCCTTATTTCAATAAATATAGCAATGCAGTAGGATTAATAGGCTTACTGTCCACAATGAACCTAGAGAGGTTGACTTGGGGAGGCTAGAAGAAAAATTTGTGATGAGAGGGTATTTAAGATATGCTATTCAGAAAACTGTTTAGGATTTCCAATAAAGTAGTCCTGTATGAGGCATGAAGAGAGTGAACAGAACAAGCAAGTGGGGTGGCAATAGGCTCACTCATTCCTTGGATAGGCAGAAAATTAAGAAACTCAAATACTAATAATTAGAGATTTTTTTTCTTTTGATCCAGGTTTCACTGATAAATTGAGTGAAATTCTTTTCTTGTTAATAAAAGGTGTACAATTTAAAAGACTCATACAGACATAATTTTCCCAAAATATGAGACTTTCAAATGTGAAATTGTAGCAGTTGTACATTTTTTTTGCAAATTCTCCTAGTTATAATGTGGCGTCTGAAATCTCTTACTCTCCACCAGGATAGTTTACACGTGTCTCACAGTATGTGGTGTATGTGGCAGTGTACTTATGGTGTAAAGCTTTCTATATAGGTAGATTGCTAGAAAGCTTTGCACCTAGATTTTATATAATATTCTTTTGAACTACATTTGTAATGCTTTTTACCACATTGCTTTAACTGTAATAACTTTAAAGGATATTTATTTTGGTGCAATTGATAGTTATTTTGATGATCCTAGTGTTGGTGACAGCAACAACTTGTTTGGATTAAATGAATTTAAGTGGCAAATATTTTTCAGTGCATGTGTTTTTTCTGGCATTAGAGGTTATATTATTTTTTTTTTAAAAAAAAGGAGGATGAAGTATAAGAGCTTTGTATATATTTTTTTTATATTTTATAACAAGTCATACGGCTGAGTCATACAGCAGTGCTATAAAAGTACTTGTTTCTGTGTCTCACAAATGCAGTCTGCAGAAGTCTCCTGTTTGGAATATGAAAGACAAAAGCACTAACAATAGTCAATATTGAGTATTATGATTTGGTTGCCAGTCATAACCAGCTTATGTGTTTGTCACGTGGATGCCAAGAAATTCAGCTTGTGAGCAAGCTTGAGAGGTGAATTTTAGCATTAATGTCAAAAAAGCACAAACTGGTTATGATTGGAGACCTGTTATAATTTTTTGTAGTTCATGGAAATTTATTTTCTTCATGTGCTACCAATTTCAGAAAAAAAGTGTAGGAGCGTGAAGTGCTTTACCAACTTTCACAGCTAGTAATCATTTACCACTCTTTCACAGACAGCTGTTGGATATTTTTTCTGCCACACTTGTGTTTATAAGTATGGCAGAACAAAGCAACTTTTTAAATATGTTTTACCTTTTGCCACTGTTCTTTGCTGACCAGCACTGTCAAGTGTTGGTTCCTAGGGCAGGACCTGTGCTTAACAGTCCTTAGGTGTCCTTAACATTAAGTTAAATTAAGACATTTACTTAATACTAGATCAAAAATGAGATTACCCCAGTTGGTATGAAAGCAAATTGAAATAATCTATAAGTGCAGAGAAGATCAACACAGTCAGAAGCATAATGAAAGGGTGTAGCTTAAGTATCCCAGACAGTGCTGGGTTAATGTAGAGCAGGGGTGTCCAACCTTTTCAGTTGCAAGGGCCGCATTGAGTCAACAGAAGTGGTCTGAGGGCAACTGAGGACCAAAAAGGTCTCTCACATAAACTGAAGAAGAGCAAAAAAAAAAGGTCTTTGGCAGTAATCCAGTTTTGCAAACTTTGTAATGCACCAGCCATACTGGAGTTTTAAAATAATTAGCTATCCTATCGTAAAACTGCTATTAAAAAAACAACTACTTAAGTAAGGGACATGCACAGTGCCAATATATGCCAGTGCTCCCTCAGAGTGCAAGAATTCCTACAGCAGTATGTTGCATCCTCCCCTCACCGGAAAATTACATGTGGCCCTCTGCAGCAATATTCATATGAATTCCCAAACAGTCTGTAAGCCCCCACCCTTATGCATGTACCCCACAATAAACAGCAGATATACATTGCAGTATGATACATGTGCCCCCCCCCATCCACACACAGCTGGGGCAAGGAGCCTCAGCACCATTATGCATCTTGCTCCATTATCTGAAATGCCACTGTATCCATAGCATACATTTATTTAACATTTGTTTACTGAGAAAGTCCAACTTGGAATGAGCTAATTTTTAGCAGGGGCCCAGGGAGAAACACTCCAGATGCATGTCATTGTAATGTGGGAGGAATCCGGAGCACCCAGAGGAAACCCACACAAACACAGGGAGGACATGCAGACTTCACACAGAAGGCACCCTAGCCGAGAATTAAACCGGACAACCTCTTGCTGTAAGGCAACAACATTAACTGCTGCACCACTGCACTGTATATCCCCACATAACTGGCGCATATTTTTCTTGAGTATTTTAAAGAAACAAAATATCTGAGTGAAAAAATATTCTAATGCACTTCTTCATCCACACAAACCTTTTTAAATATTCTACACTACAGAGATAATGTCTGTCCAATTACCACCCCTTGATGCACATCACCACTCCTCTCCTACAACTTCTTGGAGGTTCTTCAGGAAGAACATTTTTGCCAGAGCACCAAATCCTACTAAGATTGTCCACAACTCCTTCCTGAATAGTAATTTACATTTCTAACCCAAGCAACACATTACACATGCGTTCTACAGTGAAATAATCATAATGCGATCTTTCAAGGTATGGTACATGGAATAAAAAAAAAATCATAAAGCAGCAATGCACCATTTCTCACAGTGGCAGCTTGTATTGTTAATAGTGAAAGCACTTCAAATGGGAATACCTGCCACATTTGCATAGCACAGTGCTAAATGGTGAACTGTTCGCAACCTGAATGGTGCATACAGCACATATAATAGTAACATGCTCAGCCTGCAAAGTATGGAACAAGACAATGAAAAAACAGTAACCAGTACAGCTTCACAAACTGTAGCTATAATCAATGTGTAAATAAATTCTATGAGCTGCCTGAAATAGAGCCTTATTATAATAGTACTGTATCCACTAAAAATTTACTCCACTTAATTTCATTTGTATCCTCAATCTCGGTCAATTGTCACATAATAAAACTTAAATCACAAATCTATTATGAAATCCACTAATATTTATATTATACTTCAAGGAATTATGAGCTGATAAACCTAATGGCAGAGAAATGGCAATATGTGAAACTAATCTCTCATCATTTATCACAATCAAAGTGAATATCTTGTCCTTTCTTGTATAATATTCAACAAGTTGAGTCACTCCCAATAAGCTAAGATTTTAAAAAAACATTAGAATAAATGTTACTACCAAAATTTTCCAAATGAAATTTCCATAATTAAAATCCCCCAGAAGGATAATTTTATTACCAATTAATGTGGTACCAAGCATATCAAGAAAATAATTACAAAACATTTTCTCCAAGCTTGGGACTTAGATAACATGCAATTATTCTAATTAAATCACGGATTCCAAATATCTACCACTACATTTTTTTCACAGCCACTGGAGATCAAATTAATATGAATTGCATCGTTGATAAGAATCATGGCTCCCCCACCCTTTCCACTGTTTCTTATGCACTCATATTTAGTACATCCATTATAAAATGAATTTATTGCATTAGTAATAAAGCTGAAGAGGCAGATGGTTGCCTTACAAGAAAAATTCCTAAATTCCATAGGTTCCCGCTGTTCACGAACTATGATGCTGCTTTCCTTCACTTTTAGACAAGAATAAAGTAGGTTAATTTGTTATTTGAGGAGAGTTTCACAAGTGAGGAGTCTACGGCTTACCTGTTACTGCAGGAGATGTGACTGTATTGTAAAAATAAATATAATAATCCCCCTTCGCCGCAATCACAATCCTCTTCCTTCAATCAAACTGTTAATTGTAGTGTACCATGTATCCAACAATGGCATGCAAAAAACGACCGGACGGTGCTTTGGCGCATGCGCACACTAGCTGAAAGACGCGGGCTTGAAAAAAAAGGGAACGGGTAATGTGGCACATTCGCACAAAAGCTAAAAGACGTGGACATGAAAACACACGGAAAAAAAAGTGTAATTTCTATTTAACGGGTGCTTAATGGGTTGCGGGCCGCATGGAAGAGCTCTGAGGGCCACGGGTTGGACACAACTGATGTAGAGGATTATGATGGGGTCTCTGTAACAAGTATATTATGTGTTCGGGACATGGATATCAAGAAATTCACTTCAAGAATGAAGCTCAAGCGGTTAATCATGGCATTCATGTTGAGAACTCATAATACTATCGATGATCTGATCATAATTCTTTGTAGTGCATGAAGATTTATCTGCTCCATGTACTACTAGTTAAACAAAATTAAGATTAAAAAAAGAAAATGCGATGTGATGACTTTGAAAGCCGGTAAAGCAGTAGGAAAGTGGTTGAATTCCTTAAGTATTCCCTGTTAAATGGAAGCAGTTTACTAAAAATATTGGCTGTAATGTAGCAGTCAGCTGGCAGAAATGGGACTTTAAACAAAGTCGTTTGATGTCCTGCTGCTGCTGTTTACTGACTGGCTGGAGCTGTCAGCTTTTAGTGCCAGACGCTAGCTTAACAGCTGTTAAGCACCCTTGTAAGCATTGTTAAGGTCAACTTTCACGTTAGAATAGTGCTAAACCAGAATGTAATTTAGGTGTTTGAGCGTAATCACAGTGATGCATGCAGTATAAAGTCATCCACAACAACCAAGGTTTCACTGTTCACCACTTTAGAGTCCAGAAATTCAGTATATGTTTGACATTCATTTTTGGGCTTCTATAAGTATCAATGAGTCTAATACAGCCCCATTTACAAATACTGACCCTATCAAGAGCTATAATTTCAAAGTTGGAATCTGAATGTTAAGTTCACTGAAGTAAAGGTATACATTGAGTAGTGTGCATCGTCCAGACAGTTTTTTAGAAATTTGCAAAATTAATGTGCATTAAATCCCAAGCATCAGTGAAAAACTTGAAACCATTCTCCATTATAATTAACTCAAGTTCATTCCATTTTCTTGTCTAGGCTGTGTGCCTAAAGCCATAAAATGTGATAAAATGTAGAAGGTCTAGAACCTGATTAAACTTTCTTGCTAACTTTGGTGCTCGTATCATTTATTCTATGCTCCCGATTACCTCTTCCCTTCTTTAACAACTCTGCAATGTTGCAGTCATTTTCCAGTGAAACAGATTTACAATTACCACTTTTCAAACTCCAAAACTTGTCGTTCTCCTTATTCATGTCTAAATACACAAACTGGATTCCAATTGTTTGTACATTGTTTTACTGCACAACTTTGCCCTCTATTGTTTGGACTATACTTCTCAGAAGTTCAGGTCAAAACAGAAGGGCTGTGGCTGACTAAGTTTGCTGACAACTGCAAATTAGATGCAATCACTGAATCTCCAAATGATGTCATTATAGTTCAAGAGGGACTAGCACAAACCAATGATTGGTGCGAAAGCAATGTACTCAAACTGAATGCAAAAAATTGCATTGTCATCCCCTTCGGTAAAAATGATATCCTGCAGACTATCATGTAAATAATAATACCCTAAGTAACAACTCAGTAGTTAGAGACTTGAGAAAGCACTTAGACTGTATCCTAAACTTTGACCACCATCTGTTTACTCTGGTAAGGAATGCATTCTACGTTGTATACCTTATTAGCAAAGGCATTGCCTCAAGAGCAAAAGAGGTCACAACACCCCTGTACTTCACCCTGATGAGGTCAGTAATTGAATACAGTGCTGCCTTTTGTATGTACCTTACCAGGCACCTGCAGCAATTTGAGACATCTCCGAGATTTCTACCCAAGAAATTTCAGGGTCTCAAACACGTCATACATTGGCAGACTGAAGTCACTGTCACTGTACTCAGTAGTGTACAGGCTACTGAGAGGAGACTTGTGCCTGCCCTGCGAGCGATCTCAGATCCATACCTAATGGAAATGCTGCACATCTGCATGTCAGATGGGACAATGGTCACCCACTCCAGGGTCCTTAACCTGGTGTGACATAATAGTGTCTGCTGGAGAGACAGATTTGTCTCAGAGGCTGTTACTCCTCTAGAATAGACTACTAGTTCACATCAAAGTCCCTTGATGACCCTGTTTAAGTTTCAAGTTTTTTTGGCAAGG